>NC_051179.1:11597025-11649525 GCF_013339695.2 Rhipicephalus sanguineus
CCGCGCACCGCCAGGCGACTCCCGATTGACAGCTGTCGACCGAGAGTGATGGGCCTCGTGCAACGCGTGCTTTCGGGGCTGCAGAGTTGCCAGATGGTACCGAGCTAACAAGCAAATAACCTTCGCAAAAGAAGCGGAATTTATGAATTAATGAAAAATTAATTAAGAAAAAATGTCACTCAAATACGGAGGGTAGTAAAAATAACTTTAATTATTTTGTACACTGAAAATATGCACAACTACGAACCAAAGCACATATTTACTTTGACATTGTCTCAGGGTCTCCATTCGGTTGAATGCACGTTTTCCTGTGCATGATTAAACTTCACTTGTTGATTCCCCCAGCGTATGTTGACTTGAACACTCAACTGCTCAGTCATCAACAAGTGCGCTATTAGTAAACGACAAACGCGCTGCTGGTGAACAACGTGATGATCACTAAACTAATTGTATTTGCTGTAAAAATGAAAATAAGTCCAAAAAAAACGCGACAAGCGACTGGAAAATTTTGCAAGCGACTCGGCGAAAAAAAGAAGCCCAAATCCGCTTATTATAAGCGGAACTGGCAACTCTAGTGCGCTGCCGACGCATCCGCGCAGGCTTCTGTCCCCAACATTCCCGCTGCCTCCTTTCGCCATCTCGAGTCGAAGCTGTAAGAATGTTTACGAAAGAAATAGCCAGGAGCTCTTCCCCAATTGGGGAAACGTGGGCAAGCATGGGCGTGCCTGGCGTACTGCTTTTATTTTAGTTATTTATTTATTTTGCCGCGGAAGTATATTGCGAGTAGAATGTGCTCTGTTGTGAACAAAGGGTCAGAGGTGTCCAATCCTCGTGGTCGGCTGCAACTCGTTTTCGTTTCTCATGTTCGAACATTTTCGCGCCGGTCCCTTTCTGCCTCTCGATCAAGCGGCGACCGGATGCAACAACAACAACAAAAATCCGTGACGTGAAAATCGCGAGTAAGTAGAGGGTAGATTACGCCGAACAAACATGATGTGCGGAATAGCCGGCGCGCGCCCCCTTTCCGAGATAGAACAGAGAATGCCGGAGAACTCCGTTCTGAAAGAAAGGCTCGACGGCCTCTATACGCTAAATGTAGTTATGCGCTAATTCGCCGCCACCGGCGAGTATCGACCTCCAGAACAGCCATCTTAAGTTTGTTTAATTGGGATGGTGTCGCAGCTTTCGTTGCGTCCCTTGACAAACAAGTGCAATGGGTATATGGGTATATAGCCAGGAAGGGTTCGACCGATTGTGCATTGCGGTTGGTAGGTATAGAATAAAATGGAACGGGTTCTGAGTTATAGCCACCGTTCATTGGGGACACTGTTTCCATTGTGGTTACACGCACACACTGACTTTTAACGATGACGAGCTGTGACGTATCGGAGGGCGACTAAGCGATTCGCATCACGGCCGGACGTTGCGTACTCTTCAAGCGCATCGTTCGCTTAGCGTCACCCAGCTCACTGTCGGCACTTGTGACATCGTGGGAAGTGATGCATATCGCGGTCGAAAATGTTTCTGCCCTGACTACGGCAGACGCGTCCGTCAGCCGAGTCCTGCACAGCTGGTCGACGGCTGTACTGTTCACTGGGAGTGGACTCAGCTGGAATGGAAGACGCGCAGGTATATTTCACGAGCCTCGGTCGTCGGTATTTGACCGAACATGTTTTCTTGCGTAACGCTCTTCTCCGTCCGTCTGGCTGGCGCCTTGAATGCGCTTGCGACACGTCTCGCGTAGTGGTTTCGCAAGCCGTTTAGGTGCGCATGCATGCTTCCCACCCGTCCAGAAATAGCGCTGGGCGGCGGTTGCCCCCGGCCGTTCCCGATGCTCCTCGCAATGTTGTGACGAGCCTTTGGATTGCTCCTCGATTGCGCTGTATGCTGATCGCTGTGGTTTGGGGGGTTGAAAGCGCCTTCTCTCTTTTGCTCTTGAGCTCTGCGAAGTTACAAAGTAGCAATAGCTTGTACGAATTGCTGACATGTCTCAAGTCATTGAGGGGGAAAAGTCGGATCACTTCACGGGCGTCCTCGATCCGTTTGCCCTGCATGTGTGTTTGACGGACGGCGTGGTTCGCAAAAAGCTAGCAGCCACCTCACGTACGTAAAGTGCAACGTGGACTGCACGTGCTCTGCAGGGGCGCCGGCGCCCAGAGCACGTGCAGGCCCTCAAACATGTTCGTAGGAAAAAAAAAATCGACAGATCCCATGCGTTGTATGAATCGGTTTTATGCGAAGCAGTCAGCGAGTACTTCTATGCTGTATTTTATGGCTTTGAGCCAAGCGTTACGAGGTGGATCGACGTGTTTTTGTAAGTGTAATAGGCTGTGTGCACATCGTGGGCTTACCAGGCACGTCGACAACACTGGCGCTTAAAGGGCAACTTATGGTGCGACTTAGCGTCAGCCCTCACGTTAGTGTACATACGTCAGTATTATCGAAACTAAGTGCACTTTATGATGCAGTGATGTGAATGTCATACGTAACTTTCGTTAAAGGGGTCATGAACCACTTTTCCAAGTAATGATCTAATGGCCTCAGTATCGGAGTGTACTGCCTCCCGAATCGATTGCCGCAAAATTTCTCGAATCCGTCAAGAATCAGCGGAGTTACGGGGGTTTGGCGCACGCTCCCAGCGCTTTCTCTCTTTTCTCGTGCCGGCGAGCGCACTGGAAGCTAGACAGGGAGGGATGGTATGGGGGAAAGAAGTTACGCCAGCGCGCGTCATGAAACGCGATCGCTCTCCCGCTGTGATTCGCTTGCGCGAGTGCGGCTACCGTGTACTGAGGAGGGCGCCGGCAAGTGACGGCACCCCGCGGCAAGAAGCGCATCTGATCCGAACGCCGCTCTCGATTTACGTCGGCTATCGGCCAATAAGCGTGCTATGTCTCTGCGACGTACAGCGGACAGACGCCCCGCCCACCGACGAGAGTGAGAACCGGCCTCTGTTTGAAAAGAGGGTGCCTGGGGAAACGGCAACTTCGCGCTCCGCTTGTGGCCATTACGCGGCGCGCACGACTGTAATATTTGGCAGAGCAGTTCATAGCCGTGTCAGCTTTCCGCAGGATGTGTTTTTTCAATCAGCCCAAGGGGTGCTTCATGACCCCTTTAAGCAATGCTTCAATGTAGCTTGTTGAATCATAGGAATACGAATGTAATGTTTAATAGACTGCTATAAAGGCGGCGCCAACACTGAAACCACAGACGTTAACCTGACATTATGCCTGTGTCATAGGAATACAGATGTAGTGTTTATTGCTTTCTTGTAAAAATAGATAGATAGATAGATATAGATAGATAGATAGATAGATAGATAGATAGATAGATAGATAGAGATAGATAGATAGATAGATAGATAGATAGATAGATAGATAGATAGATAGATATAGATATAGATAGATAGATATAGATATAGATAGATAGATATAGATAGATAGATAGATAGATATAGATAGATAGATAGATAGATAGATAGATAGATAGATAGATAGATAGATAGATAGATAGATAGATAGATAGATAGATAGATAGATAGATAGATAGATAGATAGATAGATATGCGCTTACTACCAGGGGATACGACCGCAAATAACACGCGTGTTGCTTTCGCACCGTAAAATCACAGTCCTTACCATATGTAATTAATCCATCGACAAAAACTTTTTTAATCACTCACGTGGCGCTCTTTGGACAGACGTAGCCCTCGCGCAAATAAACTGCGTACACTGTCGTCATCATCGGCCATCAGTATCGGAGGGCTTGTGTCGAGTGAGCTACCACCCGAACAACAATCAAATGAATGATCAATGTCAGGTCTCTTCTTTTCTGTTTGAGCGAGCGGTTTTTCCTTGTAGTTCGCAGTAAATAGAAGTCGTGTTGCATGCTACGTGCACGTGTGCCCATGTAACTGCCTTGGCAGCTTCGAACAAGCGCCCTCGTGGCGATGACGCGGCATGCGGAAAAAGACTCCGCCGGAGCTGTTCGTATCGATTGACTGGGCGGAAGTGACCGGTCTGCTCGGCCGGCGCCGTCTCGGTGTCTCCTTGCATGAGGTGACATGCCGGGACGACAGAGGCTCGCTTTGCACTATATATGCAATACGAGTGAGCTTGCGCTGGTCATGCATCGAGCCCCGTGACCCGTCAGCTGCTCAGCGGGGAAAGTTGCCACCTGAGAGAGCCTTGGTTGAAGGGACACTAAAGAGAGAAACGATTTTTCTCCCATTGGTAAATTACTCTTTCACAATTACAACATCACGAGACTTGCCGCGGGAAGATGCTTGGTAAGCGTAAAGACGCCCGAAAAGAAAATGCGGGTGGCGACGCCTCCTTGAAATTCCCGCACCAAATGCCGTGACGTCATTGATTTCGACGGTGTCTACTATAGGTCCTACGTATAGTTCCTAAGCAGTAAAAATGAAGTGCAGTACTCACGGATTGAAACAGGACAAATTAGGGCTAAGTAAAACACACACACTTTCGTTTCCACCGTCTTCAGTTCGGGTCTTATCGGCATAATTTCGACTCGAACGCGTATATCAGAACGACTTCTTTTTGGACGAGTTGGTGCTTACATTGCTTCGGCACACTTGACTGCGGCGCATCTCGCGAAAAAGGGGCGCAGAGAGAAGCGCCGCTTCACTTTCTTCTACGCCCCTTATGCGCCACAGCCAAGTGTGCCTAGGCAAGCGTATATCAGAGCCAACATCCATCTGTAGGGACCAGATTCGTCGCGACCTGATGTGGTTATCTCGAGCAATTGCGCATACCTCTCGTTATACTTAACAAATTGATGTCGCGTTTGAATCGGTCAGTACTGTGCATTGTCCTCCGTACCAACGTACCAAGTTTCAGGAAATTTCTATGAGCCAGTGGGGCCAAAATACTAAAAGTACACTGAAATCCGTGACGTCACGCGTGGAGACCTCGCGCGAAATTTAAAAATGAAACTTTGACCTCGATTTTCTCCTCTTTTATAAACGTGAAATGGACGAAATTGGGTAAACTTTATCGATCTAAACCGATTCATTGTTTCACTTTAGTGTCCCACTTAAAGGTGTCGATGACATGGGCCTATAAATGGACAGCCTAGGACCTGACCTTGGCGTACATGGACTACAGCGGATGCGTACGGTATTTGATGCCCTCAAATTCACTGTAATTCGGGATTAACGTGAGCGTTTGGGCGAGTTGGTAATTCATTGTCACGAAAATTTCAACAGCGCAGAAAAACACGAACGCACGAAAAGGGAGCTGACTTCTGACAGCGCTCCCTTTTCGTCCGTTCGTGTTTTTCCGCGCTGTTGAAATTTTCCTGGTGATAATTCAGGATGCTGCTTATTCGTCGCGAATTAGGTATTCGTGCTTGCACTGGACTCGTTGGCTGCCCCCTTGTGCTTGTCAGATAAGCGCATGGTTAAGTCTCCTTGCAAAGTCTTCGGCTATGCATGTACAAGCATATACCGGCTCTGCTATCGTAGGCGTCGAAAGCACCTCTTGTAATCTGCAATCCAGTATTTGGGGAGTATTTCCGCCACACAACTATAATCGTCATCGACCTCGCGTTATCACCGCGGACCCGGCACTTCCCGGTCACGAATGGCGCGCACGTTATCAGCGCAGCGCTCTCGATAGGAAGTGGCGAGAGCCGGGTTTTCAATAAAGGAAACGCGAGCAAGTCAGATGAACATTATTGTAGTGTAGCAGAAATACTCCCCAAATACTTGATTTTTTCTAAATTGTAGGAAGGGGCGGAGCTGAGACCGATTGTTGCCCGTCATTGCTGAACACCAGGCTTGTCACACGCATTTCCTGCAACGAATCCACAGTGCAAAAGTGATCCAGTACCGTATCTTTTAGGCTTTAGAACGCCTCGAAATTTGAATTACTTTCTTCTTGGACTTTTAACGACTGTATGGTAATGAAAACTTGATTCATCGCTAACCTGCGAGGCTGAGATGTGCAATGTTATAGCCGCCTGAGGGCATTTTTTTTTTTCGTTATTGTGACGCAGCCCAGTGTGGCTGTACAGTTTAACAATTAGACATAGGCGTGCGCACGGGGGCGGGGGGCAGGGGGGGGGGGCGGCCGCCCCCTCCTAATCCCCTAAGAGGGGGGCGCAAAATCTGCCCCGTACATTGGCCCTTCTAGTCACCAAGGTGGGGGGTGGGCGCAAAATCTGCCCCATACATTGGCTTCGTAGGGCGGGGGGGGGGGCGCCTGCGATGAACCTTTGCGCCCCCCCCCCCCCCCTGATGGGGAACCCTGCGCACGCCTATGCAATTAGTACAGGTAAAGTAAAACGGATAGCTAAATCAGTAAACTCGTAAGCTTTCAGGAACGTTGTGCGACCCGTCCCTTGTTTACGGGGCCATTGAGGATGATTTACCTGTTGCTTTCCCACCGGTAACAGCCAGAATTGCACTTCGCATTCCCTTTTAAAAAGCAATAGTTGCCAGTCGACGTGTATAGTGGAGTGATACTACGTACGCGTCAGCCATCCTCTTTCGCTGTTAGCCACAGTGCAAACGTCAGCCATTCTCTCGGGAAGGGCCTCGCACATGTTCGCGGCGCAGTAAAAACGTCCAGCGATTTGTGCTGACTTCGCTGCATGGTCGAATCGTTCGAGCCGGGCTATCCTTCTCGAGGCTGCGGTTTGTCGATAGACTTCCGGGTCTGCGCGTTTTTTTCCAGCGGCCCGGACTGAATGAATGTGTTGCCCCGCCTGTGCGAGGTGTGTTGTTGATTGCTCGTGAAAAATGCGACTGCGTTGTCTGCAAGGGAAAGCGCGTGCTTACGGGGCGGCGCCACCGGCGTGTGTGTGTGGCCCAGTTGGGGAACGCCCTTGTCTCGACAGCCTCCTCGCCCGCGCCGTACCGCGTAAACAAGTCGAGCAGCTGGGACTTCCGTCTGCCACGGTAGATGACATTCTGCACCCGGTAGGATCAGCCCATCGCGTGCGCCCTGCCCTGCGCGCGGTCCTCAACTACATCGAAGCCGCGCAACTGGCCGACCGTCTTCTCTGAACCACGCCGACCAAGCCCCCAACAAACGGAACTTCCGTGTTTTTTTTTGTTTTTTTTTCCCAGTCATGTGTTTATCGCGTGTGTCCCCCCCCCCCCTTTTTTTTTCCTTTCCCCCTCTCCCCCCAGTGATCTGTTTAACTCCCCCAGGCCTCCTCCTCCACTATAACTCTAACTTCTCCTATACTTTTCTCCCCTTTCCCCCAGGTGTCGCGGTTGTGGTGTCCTCGCCTGAGAGACAGTTACTGCGTCACTTACCCCCACTATTCACCTAATTTTCCCAAATAAAGAATCTCTTTCTCTCACCTTGCTGCTGCGCCCGGCCTGCCGCGTGCGTGCGTGCAGCACACGCGCAGGTGGGAGACAGCGTCCAAAAACACGCACTGCTTTGCGATCTTCCGATACGCCTCCACCCGTCGCTAACGTGGGCCGCCTTCTGCGTATATGACCCGAACAAATTGCCATCTTGTTTTGACGGTTTGCTATAGCTCACGCGAGCAAAAATAAAATGCTCACGGTCTCCGCTCTTCATGGAAGCGTCGGGAATAATTTGGGCCGAGCCGCATATTGTGAGGCCTCCTTTTCCTTTTTTTAACCTCCGAGTCACTCGGGTCTGCTGTCGCCTTTTGACGAAGGCATTCCGGAGCCAGTGTATGTGCGCGCGGATGCTCCTGCGAGTTTATCGTCCGATATCTCGGTTGTGGGTCACGAGTGGCCTGGTGCCTTCGGAATGTCTTCCCCCCGCTTTATCTCCTCCGTAATTTCACGACTGAAACACCACGGCGCTGAAATGAACCTTTCCGTATCGTCCGCTGGGTGGGTTGCGATTGTGGTGTCGTGCGGCTTCTCTCTCTCGTAAACTTCTCATTCATGCTCCCTTCAGACAACGCTGCGATCAGACCTCGTCGCCAGTTTCCAACTTTTATTCTTGTTTGTTTCTTGTGTTGCCCCTAAAGGCCATCACGGGGAGGTTATTACATGGGGGGGCATACAGTCGTTCGTAGACGAATATTAGGAGTGTTGTCTCGTCCAGGCATTGTTCATTTTGGAAAAACTGAACGAATGCGTCGGGTCCTGTCGCGCTGATTAAGCAACCGAGCAAAAGCCACCGAGAGTTTGAAACGTGAGCTTATCGCGGCCCCTGCGAGGTTGTGCGTGTCACGCCTTTGCGATAAATGGTGCCTGCTTGGAAGCGAGCCGATTCGCCTTTTTGTCGGCGGTCTCTCGACGCAGCGTGCCCAGTAACTGCTTAAAAGCTACCCATTGAACCAGATTGAAATTTGAGCCGTGCAAGTTAGGGATGTTGCGGTGCGTCGTTCTCTCGAGGCTGCGATTGCGCGCTTCGGGCCGACAGCGCGTGCCCGGTGCGTGCACGTTGCTGCGGACGTGCGGCTGGCTCTGTTGCCAGCAGCAGGTCACTGAAGGCGGTTTTGTACTCGCTGCCAACAGGGACGCGTGCCCAGTGCGTCGCTGGCGCCGTTCTTTGCATGCCTCGTCACTCGCTTCGCGCACCGTCTGGTCTAAGGGCGCAGCTTCGCGAGCCAGCCAGGTGGCACAACCTTCGTGACGCTCATCTGCCTGCGCAGTGTAACGTGCTGTCGCGTCACTGTGTGTCATCACTTTTATTTCGCGTCGTTCTGTCGCGGAATATTAACGCCAGCTCATCAGTACATGCTTCCTCGGCGGCAACCATTGTTCGAGCTCGGTGGCGTCGAAGGACGTGCTAGCGGTCGGGTGTCCACGCACTATTTGCGACACCGATTCGTCTTGATGCATCGGGGTGGCGATATAGCCTATCTCGCCACCGTCCCGATAGCGGCGGGGTTGTGCGGCGAAATCAGGTTCGCGTATACGTGCGTCGGTGCACGTCGACGCATCGCCGTGATACTGGGTCCAAACAAGGCCTATACGCTACGGGCCAGACACAACAACTCTCGCGCCAGCCGGGCACTCGAACCTGCCCTCTGTGAAATCTCGTGTGTGTCCACGTGACGCCCGCGCTTGACCTGAGGCCGCGCTGACTGCTCAGCCGGGTCGAGCCCACTCTCCGAGGAAGGCTTTGCGCCACTATCACGTGTCTTGAATCGTTAGTTACCACGTTGCGTTCAGGTTTATTACTTCCATTCTATACTCGCGGACAGCTTTTCTTGGCAATGAAGGCACCCGCAACGGTGGTCTAGTTGTTATGGTGCTCGACTGCTGACCCGCGGGTCGTGGGATCGAATACGATGGAGGCGAAAATGCTTGAGGCCCGTGTGCTTAGATTTAGGTGCACGTTAAAGAACCCCAAGGTGGTCGAAATTTCCGGAGCACTACCGCGTCTCTCATAATCATATCGTGGTTTGGGACGTTACTAATCCCGACAAACATTATTATTATTGGCAGTGAAGGGAAAACTACGGGGGCAGAGCTTCTGCACATGTGCGCCTACGCGATGTAGTCCGGTATGGCACGCGTTTCGCAGCGCTGTGGAGAGCGCAATCAGCGTTTGATATCGACGTAGACGCCGCTTAGCGTTAGAGGTACACGCAAAGGGCGCGACTTTCATCACGCGTGCAGCAACGCAAAGTGACAACGTATAATGCAAAACAAATACAAATGTGTGCTGCGTCCTCTCTCAAAGAGCTACATACACAAAAAATAAAGGAGTATTTTTTTTCTATATCTCGCGCAGAAATACGGACACAATTGTGGAACTAGATTCATTAGCGGTAGGATATGCACGATTTGGCTCGGTAGCCTTCGCTTCATTACCGAGAAAAGTCGTCCGCGAGTATAGTCGTGCGCGATCAGCGACCGTTGGTATATGCGATAAGCGCTCGTAACTCTAGCAGGTCTACACAAATCTGCAGCAAGCAATCCATTTGTATACAATGCTTGTCCCACTTCCAGCGCAGCTTAGCGCTCCATGGCTCTAAGCAACCATATCGTATCATTCCCCCGAAAGCAGATATTCAAACGGAGGTGACAGCTGCACCATTCCGCCGTTGCCTTGCATATTGCGCTCATTTGTGCTTTCCAGCGATTTCCGAGTGTCGCCCAGTATCGAGAAGAGGCTATCCGTCGCCTTCGAGGTGCCAACGCGTGAGAGTTGAGTGGGCGTCTCCTGGCTGGGCCAAGAGGTGCGCGTAAAGGGGACCGACTCGGAAATAGCCCTGTCGCGAGACGCGTCTTTCCACCCTCCTCGCCTATCGTAGCGGCCAAACGGGCTGTCCTGTCTCGAAGTACGGCCCGAGGGGCCCGTTTCCTTGTGAGTACTTGTGAGGTACTATCTAATGAGACGGGGGCGTTATTTGTAGCTTTTGATGGAAGTGTGCTAATTATGACCAAGTCAAAGGAATTCAAGAGGACGAAAAAGAACAACTTGCCGCCTGTTCGTACCGAAGCCACGATCTTCGAATCACATTGCAGCGTACGATAAGAGGGAGCTTCGGTGCAATGCCGAGCCGCACTTTCGAACTGTAAAGGCAGCGAGCGCCCCACTGCAGTAGAGTGACCTAGAATAGGGGGAGTGTCCAAAGCGCCGCGCGAATACATGGGAGGAGCGAGGGCCTTTTGCGGTGAACTTCCGCGTCGCGGCGCTGCCGTGCCGGACCCGTGGGCTTTCTCCGCGGCGGAAGCCGCGTCAAAGCGGCGAGCGTCTGCTACGCGCGTGATATTTTGGCCGCTATTAGCTAAAATTGCGGAGATTTGGGCAATATTTAATACTGCGTCGCTGCAACATAATACTGCAGCGACTCATCACACAGAGAACGCGTTTGTTAGTTTGTGTGTTGTGAAACGGGGATTTTGTATATATTCTTTCAGCTGGTTTGTAACCGCATTTGTCTACACTTCCGCGGCTGTTTGAGGAACGCATCCTGCGCGCACTTCATCGTGAGAAAAGGCGCTTAAATTACTTTCGTGTGGAATGACGAACGTAAACTTGCTGCAGGAGAGAATAAACTGGAGATAACCAGGAGAACGTGGCACATATGCACGTATTAACTAGCTCATGCATGCTAACGCGTTTGCACCCTTCATATTCTATATTTTATTTCGTGCATTCGATAGGTTTTACAAGGCTGCCTCCGGCGCTCTGCTGTTTCAAGCCATTTCATGCGAAGCCGAATGTGTCAGTCGGCGTGGCCGCGGTACCAAAAGTAAAAAATTACTCGCGTAACTCGCGTCTCGTTCACTTGGTATACACGAAAATTGGCACGGAGGGGCACGAATATACGTATGCCCAACACGACCGATAGGTCATGGCATCACTAACTTGACATGCTTGCCGTTTGCGTAACGACTAACAATAATAATATGGTGTGCGGCGCGCAAACTCGCTTTCTGTAGCCAGAAATAATTCTGACGATGTGTGGTCTGACGATTTGTTCCGTCAGGCTATAAAAAACGTGGTGGTCACCGATATCGATGTCAACATGTAAGACTTACCCATACATTTTGAAGAATTGACCGCATAGGTAAAATGTATGCGAAAAAATTACATGAAAAAAAAAACATGGTCCCTTATGCATTCGCCTGAGATGACTCGAAAACGAAAGCCATCTTTTTCTTCAGTCGATGCATTGAACCTCCCTCGCCCATTTCCTCCATGATCGCCCCCGGATCACGGAGGCATTGCAAAGCGACCATGTCACGTGGTGGCGTCATGGTATAACGTCACGTTGAATGACGTCATAGTGGCGTCACAAGTTCTATCGACGTCATCGCGTGATGATTTTGTGCATCACTCGTGTTGGCTACGCGGGATGCCGACGGTCAATTTTCGTGTTTGATGAGGCTTTAGCCTTAAAGAAAGACAAACCAAAGAAAATGAAACGATAACAGTGCAACATCGTGTATGCCTCACCTCTTGTTACGAGCGATCGCCCGAAAACAAACGTGATTCTCAGTTCAGAGCAGCTGATTGCACGCGTCTGGGAGACAAAAGAGGCTTGCTTTACCCGTCTGGTCATCTCTTTATATTTATTAAAGAGATGACAACACTCGCTATTTAAGTACACCGGAGCTTCAGCACGAATTGTCGTGGACGCTATATTGAGGTCATCAGGAAAAAGCCGGAAATTGCGGTCGGGTGCCCTGTTGGCGCGCACTCAACTGCCGCGGAAACAATTGTATTTTATGTAACTACTCGTCCACATCGTTTTGTAAAGTCTCTGAACCGGGCGAACGCTGACCTCCGAGAACCGTGAAAACATCTGATGTTGAGAATGAGTTGTTTGAAACTGTTTTCATTTCGTATGGTGAAGGCTTGAAGCAATGCATGCATCTCGCGCGAACGTTCACGTTCCATACTAACGTTCAGCGATCAAATGCATATATATATATATATATATATATATATATATATATATATATATATATATATATATATATATATATATATATATTATCGCATGTTGCATTTTTTCAGGCGAGGTACATAAGAGACCTCTGCATTTGAACAATTTTCTGAAGTGATTGAGATATTACACGTCTATTTATCAATTTCGTACCGTATTTTCGGTTCAGGCAGCTTGTACAGCAAGAATGGGGGCATTTGTAACTTTGTTTCATGATATCTGGATATTTGTAAAGCATTTTCTATATTACGCCTTTTATGCAAAAACTTGTGGAATAAGGTTAGTTTACCTGGCATTGCTTTTCTTTCAAATGTTTGCGCACGGTGAGCGTTGTACGCTACCTCAGAAGCAAAAATAAGCGAACAGCATTGCGGTCGTATGACCGTCTCTACTCTATTTTTTTTCTTTTTTCTTTTTTTTTTGTTTCCGTTGCGTCTTCCCGGTGTGCTCCGTCTATAATAAAGAGCTAGTGGAGGCTAATGAATTGTCGATTAAAGCTGTGTGCGTATGGCTAGCAAACCAGTGGCGACCATGAGTAAAAAGCTCGTAGTGTGAAGCGGTCACTGTGCGCAAGTATTTCAGCTGACTGCGCGTGCAATTTACTTTTTTTTATTACTCTTAATTCGAGAATGCGTGATGCTATTGCCCGATTACTCGTGCGAATAAGGTTTTTTTTTTTTAACACGAAAGTGTTTTATGCCGGGGTCCACCAAGTACATCCGTCACGGATATGACGTTGATAAAATGGACACCAACGGGTGAAAAAAACCAAGAAAAAGATATCCAGCTGGGAATCGAACCCACGACGCTGCGGCCGCGACGGCAAGCGCCCGACGCGCTACCCACTATGCCATCTCGGGAGATGCTAGGCACGGCGCGAACGCGCCTTATATCTTTCATACATTCTCTTTCGCGGCGGGCGGAGCGGGGCGGTGGCGCCGTCTGTGAGAGGCGAAACGAAGTAATACTTCACGATCGACACTTACTAGCGCTTACTCCGAGATTGCACGTGATATCTGAGGTCATGGTTTAAAACGTCTCGATACCAGACAGGTAGAGTGACCGCGCTGGCGTCGCCGAGGCACCCTTGACGCAGTTACGTTCTTTGCCTTTGGCTTCGTGTTAGCGTGCGTCGGCTCATCGGAGTAGTGCATCTATAGTGTACTAGTACACTATAAGTGCATCTTTCACGTGCATGAACGAGATTTCTCCGCCGCCGACTGCTTCAATTGCGAGAGCGCCGACTAACAAAACTGCGGCAAGGACGCGATTTCGACGGGCGAATGTCGTGCCTTGGTGGAGCGAAAGCAGGGCCTGCGAGACAGAGGCCAGCGGGACGCACGCGTTTGCGGCTCAGGCTAGGAACCTCTACCTCCCGTGTTGCTGAAGCGCAGTGCGTGTTATGTATGCATGAGCACAGGCGTCGGCTACCCAATACTAGAAAGCGCACACCGTGCCGTTTCTCTCCTTAATTGACGACGCTTTGAAGAAGTGCATACCGGGTACCAGTGTTATGAGCTTGTTGATATCATCCTTACTCGGGATTCACGATTCGCTGTGTCCAAATATATGTTCACACCGTCAGCTACAACAACAGTTTAATCATGATCATGGGCGTTAGTCGTCGCGATAGAGAGATGCTGTGAACATGGGTGTATCCACGTCAAACGGTGCTATAGCTGCCAAACACGAATAGACGTTGTACAAGCTCTGATATATCATTACACAATAAGCACTACTTCTGTGTAGACACGTTTCACTTTCGTGTTATACCGATTCCTATGACGGAGGGATCAGCCATTTTTTTTTTTTCGTTCTTTGCTTGTGCGAGTCCGTTTTGCACGTTTTTACACACGCACCAACGTTCTCGAACTTTGTGACCGGAACTAGACCACGCTGATGCCGCTTGACACATGATTTTTTGCATTCTGTTGTTGCCCCAGCACCAACACAACGTTTAAAAATGGATAAGCTTCATTCCGCACCGCATTTTAAAAGTTAAGTAGACTTCAAGTGCCCTGTGTGGAACCGCGGCGCAAAAAACTACAGCGCGTATCAGACGCCCCTCGCTTTCCGCGCGCTTCCCGAGCGCGCAAAGCCCACGGGTCCGGCGCAGCAGCGGCGCCGCGCGGGAGTTCACGGCAAAAGGCCCACGCGGGAGCCGGCGCTTTGGACACTCCCCCTATTCTAGGTCACTCTAACTGCAGTCGTTAGAGGACGCATAACTTGTTTCACTGCTGCTCCTCGCAAGATGCAAGGTCGCGTCCTTCGGCCGCGGTGAGGCCCGTCGGCGACGGTCGATCCCCTCGCGCGTACCCTGTCGGTGCTATCGCTGGCCGTTATTTATACGCGTGATCTTTGCTTGCTTGTGCGTCGTAGCATTGTGGGCTGTTAGGCTGCGTCATCATACTCTTCGCTTCCCTGGAGCAGCCAAAGTTGCTTCTGCTTTGGTTTTAAATGCGAGAGCATTTCCCTAGGTGCTCATTAAAAAAAAAAAAGTGTTCTATAGAAATTAACCGAATCGATCGGCTTAACTCCTTTGCTAACCGTGGGAAAATTGTCCACATTTTGTAAGTTTTTTAGAAATCATTTTTGGTATAAATAATATTATAGATACAGCATAATATTATATATCAATATAAAGCTAAGTGATTGTACTTTGTAATGGTATTACTTAAGAAAACTTATATTTGAATATTATATGCATGAATATTTATGAAAAACAAGATTTACTAAACATTGCATAGAACGTTTCTGATGTCATGCTGCGAACATGAAAGAAAAAAAAGGAAAATATTCTGAAATATGCAAAATGTTTGCTTAACAGTTATATATATATATATATATATATATATATATATATATATATACCGGGTGTCCCAGCTATCTTTAGCCAAGGGTTAAAAATACAATATTAGAGGCAGGCGAGTAAAATCAGTTGCAAATTGCTGAGAGCCACCTTGCGCGCTACAGACAATTTTTTGTTTTGTAATTAACTAATTTGTTAATTAGGACGATTTAACTAAATTGCTAAATATTGACTTTAGGCAAGAAATCCTGCTTGCAATGTTCGAGAGCGTCCTCAAAAACCCCAACTGCATTATTTGCGATAAAGAAAGTCTCACGTATACGATTTTTTCCAAGCTGTAAAGAAAGCCCGCGAAATACAAAAAGAACCACGTGACTAGCGCGCTCGCGCGCCGCGAGAATGCTGCCCTCAGCCGAGGTTTGAGCGAACGAAATCACCTGCGGCCGAGACTCGCCGGCTCCGTTGCAGCGGTAGGCCTATAAGTGGGCGGTGGTTTTTTGGCCCGTTGCCAGCCAGCTGCTCGCCTGACGGTGCAAGTTGTAGCGAGCGCGGGCCAAGAAACCACCTTTAACTTATCGGCCTACCGCTGCAACGGAGACGCCGAGTCGCGGCCGCAGCTGATTTCGTTCGCTCAAACCACGGCTGAGGGCAGCATCCTCGCGGCGCGCGAGCGCGCTAGTCACGTGGTTCTTTTTGTATTTCGCGGGCTTTCTTTACAGCTTGGAAAAAATCGTATACGTGAGACTTTATTTATCGCAAATGATGCGATTGGGGTTTCTGAAGACGCTCTCGAACTTTGCAAGCAGCATTTCTTGCCTAAAGTCAATATTTAGCAATTTAGTTAAATCGTCCTAATTAACAAATTAGGTAATTACAAAACAAAAAATTGTCTGTAGTGCGCAAGGTGGCTGTCAGCAATTTGCAAGTCATTTCACTCGCCTGCCTCTAATATTGTATTTTTTAACCCTTGGCTAAAGATAGCTGGGACACCCTGTATATATATATATTAGAGGAAAGCTTCAACGATCTAGCTCAAAAAGCGTATGAGTTTTTTTTTTTCATCTGCCGAGTGAGAACTGCATTACTCCATCAGGTTACACGGTTATATCTTTTTTTTCCTCTGCAAATTTTTTAAACACAGTAGCAATATATATATATATATATATATATATATATATATATATATATATAACGAAGAATAAATTTTCTATATAGCCTTAGGTATTTTAGCAAATTATGCTAAATATCAGCACAAAAAAAAATTCAGATAGGAAACGGTAACACTGAACATGGCACCAAAACATCCTAAAGTATGGCTTCACCGCACGCAGTAAAAGTATACTCTGAATGTGTAAGCTACAAGAAAGCCTTCACTTTTCAATGTCTGACACTATCGAAATAGGTGGTAGCATGTCTGAAAGCTTTAAGATGTAGAAAAAAGTTTTCTAAGATTGGTCAGCCACTGGCAAAACAGGCGTTACAAGTGGCATTTGTCTGGTAGTCAAGTTTCTCGTCCTCATAACACTTTTTGTGTCTTCTCCGCTTCGTAGTACTTGTGCTGAATGTAGTTGTTTCGGGGAGGTGTAGTTGCCCGAATAGGTGAGCAGGCAAATGACATTCGCCATCTCTGCGGCCGTGACCATTTTCCAAGAACCGTAATCTTCGGCACAAGGCTGCTTCTGCATGCTCATTTTTGTGAAGACAAATCCTGTTTATTACTTCCGCGGTGAAAAAGATGCCCAAAACGCCGATTTTCCTTGCGACACATATCTGAGGTCACGGCCGGGTGCCCTTCTTGGGCTGAACATCACTCTCTGCTGGCTGAAGGTGATGTCACCAAATCTTCACCATATATTGTTGAGACACTACAAATAAAATACATATATATGATGCCAACATCCTCACGACATTTTCATCGGCATAAAAAAATCGACGTGCCAGAACGCGAAAAGTACTGATCAACACTTGACTGCGATCCCGGCTCGCTCTATGGTTTTTATCGTCCGGTATGTTTCCATGATTTGGCATCATCCTCGGTCTTTTCTGCCAGGAACAGCAGAAAAATCGCTTGCGGACGTAACAGAATCATCAAAATATATATATATATATATATATATATTTCCGAGAGTGTCTCGCTGCCGGTCATCGGCCATCTTCGTGGAAAAATTAAGCGAACCGCTATCTTTGAGTCGCTACTAAAAATCGCCGCCGCTCGGGGGAAAAAAGAAATACTACGCAGGAAACTAAACATAAGAACATCATTCCGTGGTGGGGCAGCAGCGTGCAACGAACCGCGAATTTAGCGCTCAGCAGCCCGAGCGTTTCACCGATTACGCTACGAGCGCACGCATTGCACGCGCAGTGCAAGAAGAGGAGGAAAACCCGAGAGGCAGGCGTAAAGAACCCGCCAGAGATCGGGCAGGGCTTTAATGAGACACCGCAGGCGTCATTGATCGTGTCTTCCAGTGCTGGAGTCGATGTGAGGACGTGCAACCACTTGTCGCTTCTATTTTGCACACTCTCGATACTGGGAAACAACCTCGAAGACAAAAGTTCGGTCGTGGTTCGTTTCTGCGGACTTGGCTTTTTCTTTGGGTAGCCTTTCTCGATGGCAACAAGATCTTTCAAATGTTTTTACGTTTGTCTGTGCGCGGTCGTCGTTCAGTGCTTGCGTTGAACAACGCGCTTCGACCGTCACTCCGCTGTGTTACCGCAGTGGCGCGACATGGCCGGCGCGCGTGTTTACTTCGTGCCAGCGATGCCTCGGCGCATTTTGCCGTTTCGTGTGCTCGTGATATCTTCTCGTATTCGCATCACGCGTGATCCACCCTCGAGACGTATCCTTCCCTTTCAGTAGCGTCGGATTTCCGTGTTTTGTTTCGACCCGCTATCGCCCCAGCACTTTCCCTCTCTTTTTGGCTCCATGTCTGTCCTGTCTTTATAAATACCTCCTGAAATCGTATACAATCATATATTGCTCCGGAGAGGGCCGGTCCGGACCGGCGTACTCGGCTTCCCACGGGTGATCGATGCTTACTGCCACTCTGGCGCATCGAAATTGGTCGCCGTTACGACTTACCAACCAGTCCGTATCGTAAGGAGCATCGCAGCTTATGATGCCCAAGTACCGGTGTCGAATCATTCACTTAACGAGTGCGGTACCCGAGCGGTGTGGCGTTTCGGAGGAGAGGAAAAGACGCTATTTCTGCAACGGTGCACGTCTCAGCGTCATAGGGCAATCGCCATCGACTTTTTGCAGCGATGAAAGGGGGATGCGTACGTGTTGATTCGCCAGGCAGGCCGTGCATGGTAGTAGTTGGGGCTTCTTGCAACGTACGCCAAACTTGGCCTTTCGCGCCGCGATGTTTCGCATTTGAGCACACATTGGAAGGGAAAATCTAAATTCAGTCTGATATAGCAAATTCAATGTTGTACGTGTTTTAGTATTTCGCTAAATAAGGTGTTTCTCTCTTCCCGAGCTTAAACTTACGCGGATGAAAATGCTGTAGCTCGTTTAGTAGTAAGTCTTTTAGCTTCCGTCGTTACAGCGTAAAGCAGTCCGCGATTATAACGCACGGCGTAGCAGCAGGATTCCGCCGAATCACCACGACAGTCGATATCATACCGTTGTTGCTGGCGGGGCAAGCCCCCTCTTATCCGCCTTAGAAAGTGTGCTCGTTCTCCTCCTTTCTGGTTGGCTCGCCGCCAAGTCAATACGGCGAGCCGAGGATGGCAAGTTTTATTTTATCAGCTCGGAAATGGAAACTGCGCGTTAGTTTCGCTGACCTTCCTCAGCCCGTTCTCTCTTTTCCGCTTTGTGTCGCGAGAGCCGTGTTTGCACAAGGCGGCGTGCGCGCTCGCGTGTGTGTATACCTAGAGGGACTTTATGTACACCTGGGTGGCACGGTGTTTGTACGGGGCGCGTCGCTTTCTCGGCCTCGTGAACTCCTCTCCGAAGCGCAGTGGTGGAAGTGCTGCTCCAAAAGAGAAACGCTGCTCCATGCTGCTCCTAACTGTATTTTTTGTTAGTAACTGCTCCAGACCTGCTCCAGAATGGCACTCGTAAACTGAAAACAATGAACTTTAAGCACATGATCATCCAGCGAGCCTAAACAAAACAAAAAACAAGCTGTCTACTATCATTATATACTCGCGGACAACTTTTCTTGGCAATGAAGAGAAGACTGCAGAGCCAAACTACGCGTGTGCTACCACTGAAGAATATAGAGTCCGTGTTTTCTACGTGAGAATTAACATTACTCTATTTTCTATGGGACACTGTTTGAAAAGAGGCACATCACGCACCAAGGAGATATAAAATTTATATTTGTTTTACTTTACGCAGTGTCATTTCATGTTTTTGTACGCGTGAAAACGTCGCACCTTTTACGTGCAACAGTCAAAATAGCGTCTTCGTCTTCAGGTGAGCGCTTATCACCCTCTAGCTTTTCCAATGACTCGCCAAAGGAGCTTGTGACGAATTTCACTAACGAATGGTTGTCTAAGCAGACGAAGCAAATAGTATGCAATGTTATTATTCACCATGGCCGCTCGAATAATCGAACAGCCGTCACAGGAGATATGGAAGGTTCACAAACTGAAACTAAATTCGAAACGCGTGCCAGACCGGACTTCTTCGCGGACCAGTACATGTGCAGTAGCTCCGCCTCCGTAGCCTTTCCTTCATTGCCAAGAAAAGTTCGCGTGTATAGTATGTATAGTATGCTAGTATGGAGTTTCTATACTAGCTCCATACTAGCACATCGACAATGCCACAATAGTGGCATCGTTGATTACCTATATTCTATTAAGCTGTATATTTTTACCTCACAGGCGTACTATTTTGGTAAAATATGTGTGACATTAGTTCGATATCTTACTGATTTCTAACTGCTGATGGGACGACTGTGATGTGTGACTGGTCACATGTATCACTTTGTCAGCTCCGGCCTCATTTTTGCCACAAGAAATGGCAAGGCTGCTTTTTTCAATCTATCCACACTTAGTTTCCTGTTTGTTTTTTTTAAATGCAGGCTATTCTGGTGAAATATGAAAATAACAGATTGCTTTGCTGTATTACTGATGATAAACTGCTGTACGTGATAGTGTTTTCTTTTATGATTTGGGACTTAGCTTTATCGGCTTTATATCATTTCTGCCACAAGTACCCAAAAATTTAAGTATATAGCTCATCTTACTTAGTGTTCAGTGACCACCCATCTGCTTAATTATTTGTTTGTTGTAATTTGCAGTGATAATTGTATGTGCACTATGTTTAATAGTAAGTATTAATACTTATGATATGCCTAAATAGTGCTTTGAACTGCAGGAGTCGTTCGGAATATTTTGCCATCTGCTCCAAAAATGCCAATAGCTGCTCCATACTAGCATTTTTTCTGCTCCAGAATGTGCTCCAAAAAGCAAAATGTCGCTTCCATCACTGGAAGCGTCTTCTCTGTCGAATTCGTGGCTTTGGTAGCCATGGACGGCCAAGTGGCTCGAGCGTCATTTCCTATCAAGGGCATCAAATTTCCCCCGAGCTTCTTCCTTTCGCCCTCCCAAGGATGTCGCCAACGTGCGGTCCAGTGCTGTCATAACGGTGGCTCGTGTTAAAAGGCACTTGTTATAGGTAATATTTCGGAGCACGCAGCCTTAACGCGGGTAAAATGGTCCAGAATGGGCATCCTTATATACAGATAACCAGAAGGTGCATCGGCTACTCGCCGATGCGGGCTCATCGCCCGCATCGAGAAGGCGACGAATTTTCGCAGCGGATGACATATTGTCGACAATGCAGTGTTATAGCGTTTGGCTACTAAGTCATAAACGGATCAATTCGGGCATTGCGTCGTCAGCGCACAGATTCGATCGACACTTTCTAACCATGCTCTTCGGCACTGCTTCACTTCGATTCAAAATAATACCTTCGCTTGGGGATTTTCCGCTGCTTGTTTAGAAGCGCACCGGCAACTGCCCGGCTGCAGCGAACGCTGAGCTTCGAGACAAGGCCGTTTCGTGTGACGTGCTCCTTGTAAACGTTTGATGCGATCTAGATGCCTCCTTGGGCACTGTCGCCGGAACTGTAGAAAAAGGACGATTTTGTTAAGTCATTCGCGTTAAATTTTCACTCAAGCTGATTAGATTTTTTTTTTTTTTTTTCATCCTTCATCCCCCTGGCTACGCTCCATAATATGGATTCAGTTCACGGAATTCTAGTCTGCAGTTTGCCTAAATCTCCAGGGCTGCCAAATTTCATGGACCTTGGACATAAATTAGCGGCGCGCCTCGGTGAAACAGCTGCAGGGATTGTTTCCCCGTCTGCCCTTTTCGAAGAACGCGCAGAGTAGCGTTTCACGGCGTCACCGGTAGCCACTGTAAATATTTGTGTTGCGCTCTGCGGCGAAAGTGCATCGTACAGTAACATTTTGTTGAACCAGAGGCTCGGTCCTGGAGCTGAGCCAGACGTCGCGCGGCCGCTAATAAACGGGGTGTGGCGGCACAGGTTGGAGCTGCAAGGTCGCCGGCGCTCGCAAGTTGACGGCACTGCGTCGTATGTCTTTGCGCCTCTGTTGATCTTCTGTTGTATGGTGACGCCTCTGTTCTGATGTGACTCGCAATGTTTGCATGTTTCTATTGTGCCTTCTTTGACGGGTTAGCCGCGAAGAATTCGAAAGCTGTCTTGATAGTGATATTGAAGAGCTTCAACGCACTGAGCAGTTTTGGGAAATGCTGATTCTTCTTTACTTTTACGTTCCCTGCGTGGCGCTGCTAAATGTGCGTGGCTTTCAGGCTTCCTTCGAAGCTGCTTTCTTGGGGGAACGTTTAAGGGGTATTCAGACGGGGGAGAAATGCTCGGGGGGTAAAGGCGGAGCCTAGTGACGTCAACTCGCGAGGAGAAGTCGCCACGAATGCCCCCCACTCACACGGACGGGGCGAACGGAGGGGGAGACCAGTGTTACCAGACTACTCCTGTGGCTTGTACCGCCCGTTTCACCAGCTGCTGACGACGATGACCCCAGCTACAGATGACCCCAACTGCAGACTGGACACCCACTGCCGCTCTCTGCAGGAGCAAGTGCAACAATGTGGCCAAACAAGAGCCAGAAATTCCGCCACATCCCCCACCGCCGGGGGATTGTTTGTCCTTTCGGGGAAAACGTCCCCGTCTCCTCCGAGGAGGCGCGGGGGGGTCACGCCCACTCGCTAATCCGTGACGTCGCGGTCACGTGATCCGCAACCCCCCCCCCCCCCCGTCTCCCCCGAGCATTCCTCCCCCGTCTGAATACCCCTTTAAGCGCTACGGGGAAACGAACTTGCGTTCAAGGGTAAATATACCGAACGCTTTGCTGCGGCCTCTGTCGACAAGTGGCTTGACGTGAAGATGCATCCTTTCCTGTTGTTGACTTACCTTTCACGCTATAAGGTAAGACGATAGGGGAGGAATTGTTGCGCGTACGAAAGAGCTGTCACGGAGGCATTATCGCGTTGCCTCACCGCTAAGCACGTGCGCGCCTCCTCGGACCCGTTCACGCCGCTCCGTCCTAGTGGCGCCGGGGCGGCGCGGCCGGCATGGACGCGGCCGCCGGCAACCAGCTTTTCGTTTTTTTTCTTTTCTTCGGGGGAACAAAAAAAAATCGAGTGGTAGTAAACAGTTGCGCAGTCCCGAGATAGCGAAAGGCGGGGATCGTCGAGGCGGCCGCGGATCTCCGCATTTCGCTCTTGGCACTCGAGGCCTTGATACCATTACCGGGTAGCTCGTTTTCCGCTTATTCTAAGGCTCCATTGTGTCCCCAGTGCACCCTTTATTAGTGCATGGGACTTCTCGTCTGATGGTGTTTATCATTGGTAGCCTTAGTAGCCAGGGGCATAGCCATGTTCTTCGGGAGTGGTGGGAGGGGGTAATCACCCTTTATGTGTGTTCGTGCGTGCATTTCTGTGCGTGTATATGCACACGCAGAAATGCGAAATATGAAAATTCCGGGGGGGGGGGGGGGGGAGGGTTTAACCCTTTCCGTCCGCCCTGTCTCTCTCTCTCTCTCTACCTACGCCACTTCTGATAGCCCTTCTTATGTCTTTCTTATAAATTTAAGTTTCTTCACATTCTGTATAAAACGTATAGTCAAGCGCATGGTGGTCGTTCTCTGTGCATTCATTTGAAGCCAAGTCTTCGGGGCTTGATCTATAACTTGGGAGCCCTGAAGCGTGTCGTAGATATTGGCTTTTTATCCCTTCGTTCGTCTTGTACGTTTGTGTGCCCTTGACAAAAATGGCGTCGCAAGAACGGACTCGGAGCTCGGTGTAAGGATATGGCGAACGGCGCGGAAGAATGTGGCTACGGTCCCTGTGGCGGTCGGTGTCGTCGGCTACGACCGATGTGCGCATTTTCCGTGCCGCGTGGCGCCCTCCATCGAGGGAGCGCCTCGCCGCCTGCCGCTCCTCGCGCCACCTCGCGTCTCTTCGAGAAGTGCTCAGCTCGGGCTGCTCTCCTTTCTCCTTCGCTAGGTGGCAGGCGCGCACCTAAAGCGGCAGAGTGAAGCGGGAAAGTGAGCTTGGTGGCCCACGCTCCACTGCCTTGTTTCAAAGGCAGCGTGACATTTGTACGAGAATGATAAAGCACTGGTAGTGTGTATCCGCCATTTTATGGGAAAGGCTGCTTGCCTACTGAGGAGCAGACGTTCGTAAAAGGTTGCCTCTGTATCCCAGATCTGCTGTTTCTGGTGTACTCTCGTGAACAACAGTGTTTTGGGATGGCGGGGTAGTGTGTTTCATTTTTGACGCTCACAGATCGTTTCTTTTTCCAGATAGTCGGAAAGATATTCATTTTAAGGTAGTGCGAATCGTTTTAAATGGACCGTCCACTGATTTTTCTCGACCCAGTTTTTTACAGCGCGACAGGAAGCTTACCCTTTGTAGCTTTTGTAGCTGCAGTGGTTTATCCTAAAAGCACGTAGTTATTTTATAAGCAGTATTTTTCGATCTAAAAGGCTCCAAACACGCATGAAGGCTTGCTCCAACAACGCTGAGAATTGATAGCGATGCCGCTAGTCCTTGTGAAAGCTGCGTTATTCTGCTTTCGCAGAAGTTACTGTAGCTATGCTTAACCACCTTTATTTGAGCTTTCCAACCATTTTTGAAAATAGCAAGCTGTTACAATGAGATGATGTGGCTTTATACACCTTCTCAGTATTTGTACAGCGTTGTGTGCGCTTGCGCCCAAGGTTGCCTGCGCCTTTGTCATGGATGGTTTGTCCCGGCATGGGATCATTACGCCAAGCGAAGGCAGCGCCACTTTGTTGCATACAACTAACGCAGGCCTATATGTACATTTTTATGGAGTAATGCCTTTTAATATAAAGAAATGAACAATATTTCAGTACTAACAGAAAAGTCATCGAACGCATACACCATCAATGGTCACGTGACCGGCTTCATCGGACCGTTTATGATTTTGCCGCCAGAGGCGCCAAATGTCATTTTTCGCTACTTTCAATGAAGAAATAAAAATATAAATCCACCTCTCACGAGATAAACAGGGTTGGTTTGAGTCAATGCGACGGACAATCTTTCCATCAGTGCAGTCATCTCATTTCATGTTCTGGGCAGTTGTCGGTCCCTTTAAGGGGTTAACGGTTGCAGGACTTTAGCAACACAATGGGCTACATATTAGTGAAGGGCTATTGGCAGACTGGGCTTGGGAGCGTAGGGAGGAATAACAGAGTGCACGTGGACTACGCGTCCTTAGGAGTACAGGAGCCGGGGTTTCAGGTGGAATGCTCGTAATATACATTCATCTAACTCTCATGGGGCGACTTCATGCGCGGCGAAGTCTATGTCGCAAATATAAAAAAAAAAAAAAACCATGCGTAATGTTACTTTCCATGTCTGCCACGCGTATGCATTGTCCGAGTCTTTGATGCGCGCGCGTTTGTCCACTTGGACGTGGCCTCTCTCCATGCTGTGCGTCTATGCGAAAACACGGTGGTTCACGCTGCTCTTTTTTTTTTTTCATGTGCACATTGGCATTGCACAGTTTAAAGGAGCCTATGGTTGTGCCTGTTGCGTACATTTTACGCTCGTTATTTAATCTAGCCAGCGGTGAAGCAGGATAATAATAAAGCGAGAATTGCGCCGGCCGGCGGACAGATATGCTGGATTCGCCATGACCAATCTCCTGGTCATATATTTCGTCACTTTCTGTCGTTATATCACCCTCCATGCAATCTTTCAACTAGGAGTGGATATTATCGCTGTGACGAGATTTTTTACTTTCTTTTCTTTTTTTCGTGAAGCCGCATGCTTCGAACGTTCGTCCGCTCGGATTAGGAGTAGATACAAGCAGCAAAAAAAAAAAAAAAAAAATGCACCGATTAGTGCATAGCGTAGTAATGAGTCGACGTACCGCTAGCCTACCGATTTTTTTTTTTTTTTCTGCTAATCGAGCTCTATAAACCTCTGCGTAAAGATGCGCGATTTTTTGCAGCCGTTGCTTTGCCATTCGCTGGATGCGCAAACGTGATGCAGAACTGGCCGCGGGCTGCTGGCCCTTCTCCCATCGAGCTTTGTCTTTTTCTCTGTCTGTGCAGAAGTGGCGAGGACGCGGCTACGGCAGGAAGGCGACAAGTACCGCTCCTTCTTCCAGACGCTGTTTCTGGTGTGGCGCGAAGAGGGCTACCAGGGCCTGTACCGGGGCCTTGCGACGCAGCTCGTCCGCCAGATCCCCAACACGGCCATCATGATGGCCACCTACGAGGCGGTCGTCTACATGCTCTCGCCGGCCGTGTACGGCGCCTCTCCCGCGAACGACGACTGAAGTTCCTCCCGTCCTGGTGCGATGGCACTGCAGATCTCGAGCGCTGGGCACGTGCTTTTTTTTTTTTTTTGGCCAGAGTTGTTTTTCTTTCTTAATTGTTAGCCTTAGTACCGTCTCTGTGCCGTTTAGGCATTTACAAGTTGTCCAGAAAAGAGTCGACTGGCGAAAACAACTTTTTAATTGATTATACTGAGGATACTAGAATTCTTTATTGTTCGTGAGTGCCTGTGAACCTTTGGACAGGTCGTTCTAAAGGCTTCAGCGTACCTGAAGTGAACCGCAATGGATTGCAGTCACGATATGGATTCTTTTTGTTTGCTTTCCCGTACTCTGGTCATAATGGCGAGCCCGGCCACAAAAGATGACGTCCGTAACGAACGCACTTTCCGTGCCGAGGATTCATCAACGTGTGAGCGGGGCTCTTTGCTCCTTCTATCGTGGAATGGTTCTGAAGCTTGGAAGGCTTCGGTGTTGTGAACAATTCGTACACGATGACGTGCGTGCGTGAGTGTGTGTGACGGCTGGTCTCGGTCCACTTGTAGGTACAACAAACTTGGCGTCGCATATTGTGTGCAACGCGTCCCGAAGTGCTCGAGCAGCCTGTCATGTTGAGTTGTAAATAGTATTAAGAGTGGACAATGGTTTCCCCTGTACATACTTTGGCACTAATGTTATTTGTACACTGTTGTATTGTTCGTAGTGCTGTTTGCTTGTCACGTTTCCTCTTGCTGTGGGGACAGTCTGGAATTTAAAATACATTGGCTTAATAACAACGAAAGTGCAGCAAGATGAGTGCAAGTGCTTCTTTTTTTTTTTTTTTGCAGTTGGGGGAGGGGAGGGGATCGGTACATCTGTTAATGTGAATAATGCTTGTACGAGCGCTTTTGGAAAAGCTTTCTCTTTTTTTCCTTATTCGGTGTTGTAAATCGTTTATTTTCGATCTGGAGTAAAAAGAAGTGTGGTGCTCTTACATATTGCTGCACTCCAGGAAGGTAGCCAAGCAGAGGCTTTACTAAGATCGGCCTTCGCAAATTACCCTGATCAAGCAAACTCGTACAGATTGCATTGTCAAGCTCCGTTTGAATGTCACGAATCACTATGTTGTTTGTCTGGATGGGCCCCGTTTTTAGGGCATACAAAGTTCGTTCCGGTGGTCCACAAATTTGCCGTATTTCGGCGAAGCCTCGTTTCGCGCAAGTACAAAGGGATGGTTTTCTCTCCGGCTGCGTACGAAGGACTGTACACGCCATGTTCGTCGAAAGTGCCTTACCGATGTGTAATGAACAAGTGAAAATTGAGAACCTGTAGCATGGGCGTCTGGGGACCAGACAGACAGGCAGGCAGGACCGATGTTTTGGACTTTTCTTTCTTTATTGACAACAAACCGCGATGCTTTCAGTGTACATCCGAAAAATCTCTGTTCAATAAAGTGGCAGCAAGTGTGTATGTTTGGTCCTCTCTTCTTTATTTACATGGCGTATTTACAATCACTCGAAAGATATATATTAGACACCGTTCTGCGGCCATGCGCTCAGCGCTGCCCGGAGGAACTTGTGAATCGGCGCTGCAAGGCACGATGCGCGTTTTGTTTGATTAAAAATATACTCTGCGTCACGTGGTATTGAAAGCGGTGTAACAGCGAGAGAGGAGGAGGTGCCGAAGCTTGACTGGCGACGACGTGATGGCCGCAGCGTGGGCGTGCTGTGCTGCACAGAAAAGAAGGCAGTCATCTTTCAGACACCATTCAGTGCAGAACATTGCGCGTGTCAGCGGCACCTCACGTGGTGCACCTCTGCACAACCGCGCCTTAGCACTCGCGGGTTGTCGTTCTCAATACATTCAAGCACTATTACCGCCAACGAAGCGGCGTCGCACATTGTTTCATCGATGCTGCCTTCCTTCAGGCACACTGCGATGGCCACCAATTCGAAAGAGTAGCGAATGGCAAGCGCGCATATGATTAATGATAAAATTATCTAAACACCGAGGTACTCGTCCCTGACGAAAGGTAATCTGAATCCATTGGGACTTATTTGAATGAATGCTCGCAGGTTTCTTTAAGCGACCCATCCTGATTATTTTGGGCAGCAGCACACTCCTCCCTACACGGCAACGGTGCCGCCGACGTTCGCGAATTTGTCAACCCCGCACCCGATCGGCTCGTGCTAGGATCGGAGAAGGATCGCATGGTCATTTACCAGTAATTAACTCGGCAGCATGCACAGGAGCGAGTTGCGCTGCAGTGGGGCGTAGCCAGGCTGATGATTATGGTTAGCCTCCTGGACAGTGTACCACTCCCGACAAACACCTTCAGCCTATCTCGGCTGCTACCCGTACCAATATGCGCATACATGTAAGCATTGCAAGCAAAAAGGGGATCGAGCATTATGCGGTCGCTCACAGCGGAAGATCACGGGAATCTGGAAATAATACTGAGCAGTGGGAGGCCGTGCTGTGCAGCTCGATCTGGCCATGCCCTGCCCTGACCCGGAGTTTTACTGGAGAGCTTGTACGGCTTCTAACGTGTGAAAATGCGTGCTGAATAATGCGTTCGGTGGCGAAATGGACTCGTGTAGTGAAAAGTTAGCGCCTGTTCCATGACCCGCGGACGTCAATACTGGCGTGTGTTGTTGCCATTGTCCTTGTAAAGAGAACGAGAGAGGTGGGTGAAATGCATTCTCGCTGGGCTGCAAAGGTTATACCACTCGCAAAGACTACCAGCTGGAATGCATCGTGCGCAGCCTTACTCCACGCTCGACCGGGGATGGTCCCTTTGGGGGCCGAGTCCGGAGGAAAAAGAAATGCGTCGGGCTGTTTTCGTACGTAGACGCCCGAGGAAGGTAATCTGGAGCGGTCGTGTCCCTTTATTGGCCCTGTGATGGCACCCACCTGTGGCGCACCCTACGTGGCGGCGGCGTTCTTGAAGAAGTTCGCCTTCTCCATAAACGCAGCCTGGCGCTTCTTTCGCTCCTCCTCTTCGATCTTTCGCTCCAGCTGCTCCTGCTTGATCTCCTCCTCGAACCGGTTGCCGCGATTCAGCTCCATCGCCTGCGAATACCGAGTATTTCAATCGCGAACAGCGGCAAAGTGCTTATAAAACGAGCTACGCTCAGATAGAGGGGACGGGGTGCTATTACCCGCAGTTTCAGCCGCGACTGCGGCACTTGCATAATACGGCAGATACGCCACGGAATCGCTAAGTCGTTGCCTGTCCTTCTGCTCGCGTTTTGAGCCGGAGCACTTATGTTGTCTTGCTGTTGTCGACCTTGCTGCATGTATCTCTCATTTTCAGATACATGTTCAACCGAACATTTATACGGTCAGCCAATTTGTCGATGTGTAAGAGAATGCCGATTCGAAGAAAAATGTGTGTGCTGAAAAAAATATAATAGGGATGTTGTGCTATGTGGAGGCACTCAAAATGCTTTTCATAAAGCAGGTTACGGCTATAAAGGCAGCCAAAATGTGATGTGAGCAATCGTATCAGCTGCTGACAGTTCATTGAACAAAAGTAACATCTTTACGTGCTATGTTATTTCTGGTACGCACAAAAATCAGTAGGGGGCGGGGAGAGGGAACGTGGACAAGTCAATCCCCAGCCTCCTTGATACGCCCAAGATACCCCTGCGAACACATTTCGATCGTGCTTGTGGCACGCGTACATGTACTCACTCGTGTTTATCTGAAAATGCTCTGTATATTGAATTGTGTGCTAGTGGCGGCGACCACACAACGTCACAGCTCATTCTGGCAACTATCAAATGCGTCTCCGTATGAGCCGTATATGCTAATCCATGCAGCTGCTCCGTTCCAGGTGATAGCCATTTTCCGCTATTAATGGCGGCGGATGTCCGGAACTGCGTGACACACGCTAATCAGTTATTTGTAGCACCACACTGCATCGTAATTGTGTAATTCAAGCCAGCCATTGTTCAATGTATGTCCTCACACGAACAGCATCTCAAGATGGCACGACCGCCTAAATGCGTCGGAATAAAATATTAGGCAGTTTTAGAATAAGGTACGCAAAGCTCTGCGTCAGCGTTTGTCGCCGCTGCGCACGTGTCGTACGCTATCCTCTAGGGTACCCACGTCAAGTGACGAAAATAGCGTATCGTACCCAACGAATGCTATCTCTGCGTACCCTATTCTAAAACTGCCTATTGACACTCCGCGTATTCCGCGAATGTCGCTGCGTGCATCTGGCGACAATATTCGGGGACGCTTCTCTGGGATTGCGTGCTCGAGATCCCACATGGCCCTATGCGAGCATCTACTTGTCTTGGAACTATTGGTATCACAAAAAATCAAGCGCGCGTCTACACGAAGTTTACCCCGACGTATATCACGACGGCGCGTGCCCGTTCTTCGGGCATACCTCCACACCCGCTCCTGCAGCAGTGCAGGTGGAGGAGATAGAGCACTGCACGGGCCCGATTTTTCGGCCCGGGCCCGCTTCATGAAGTCCGAGCCCAGCCCGGGCCCATGGTTCCATGTCACGGCACGGGCCCGGGCGTACATGACCGAACCCAGCCCGAGCGCGGCCCGGGCCCGCCAGAAAGCGCTTCGGACGGCCCGGGCCCGTGCAGTGCTCTAGGAGGAGATACCCCAAGTTCATAAAGTGGGACTCGCTTCTGCGTACGCCCGTACAAGCAAATCCTGGCTGTCCGGCGTGCCTGCGACCGGGCTGCAGTGGGCTAGACCTGCCGATCCCGACGTGGAACTAGCCGGATGCGCGACGAGTTCGCGTCCTCGCCGGACCTCCAATCAAGTTCTTTCACTCACTCGAGGCTCCAGGCGCGCGAGCTGTCACTTGGCCTTTGCCGCGTTCGCGTGGCTCGGCTATGTCAACTCGCATGACGACCACCCGCGCGTCTCGTGGATCGAGGCTTGCAAAGTGGGCATGTTGGTTACTCATTTGAAAGGCTTTTGGTGTAGCGCGAAAGGAAACACGGACACGAGAAGGGCAGAAGGCACACAGGAACACCACACAGCGCTGGATCGAGGCGCGCGAGCTGCGCGTTGACTTCGTTCTTGCTGCGTTCACGTGACTCTCACTTCGTCTCAGGGAAAGCTTGAAACCAAGCGGTAAAGAAGAAGATCCCCTGGCTCGGCAGACGTCATGGAGAACTTTCGCAAAGCGGCGCCGACCGCTTGGGCAGTACAAAAAGAAAGCGGTGTTCGCATGATGCGGCTTCTAGTCTTTTTAGGTGAATGCATAAAGGACCCTGTGAGTTTTTTTTTTTTTTACATGCACCTTCGCTGATAACCTGTCGATTGAAAAAGAAAGGGCTCTCTTTTATGTTTTTATTTCTGCTTTCTCGTCTTTCCTTTTTTGCTGAGTTGTTTTTTTTTTTTTTATCTGGGGTTTAACGTCCCAAAACCACCATATGATTATGAGAGACGCCGTAGTGGAGGGCTCCGGAAATTTCGACCACCTGGGGTTCTTTAACGTGCACCTAAATCTAAGTACACGGGCCTCAAGCATTTTCGCCTCCACCGAAAATGCAGCCGCCGCGGCCGGGATTCGATCCCGCGACCTTCGGGTCAGCAGTCGAGTGCCATAACCTTTTGCTTAGTTGTTAAAACACCGCAGTGATAATTAAGCGAGAGGAGTGCGCTCGTCCGCCTTTTGGACCCTCGCATACCATTCGGAGAGTGCGAGACGAACCTTTTCGGAGGGGATCATTACCACTGAGCGTATACGAAAAAAAAAAAAAGAAGAAAGAAAAGAAAGTACTGCAAAACGGAAAGGCGAGCTAGTTGGTACTGATTCATTCAAGCGCTTGCGGTGTTCACTTTCTTGTCTTCGTCTTTTTTTCAGCAACTATTACACCATTATGAAGAAAGTACTCCTTAAGGACCACTAAGCTTCCTCTATCTCTGTTTTTTTTTTTCTTTACAATTAAGAGATGGAATTCATCAACTAGCTCCCTGAATACAGATATATAACTATGCAACCGATAATAGTGTCTTATATTTGTCAGTGCTGTGACTTATAACAATCTACTTTACGTGTATACTTTGACTCCATTCTGGTTTCGCCATTTCTCGTTCTATCTGCATGTTGTATTGATAGTGCCGTGTATGTAAACTCTGCTGGTAGTGTGAAGATTGCCCCCCTCCCTTGCAGTACGACACTACGGCGATACAGAAATTGTGTAAATAAATAAACAGCTGACACGAGCATGCACGGGGGGGAGGGGGGGGGGGGGGGGTCAGCAGCTGCATGCTCAGTTGCGTCGCCCTCGCACAAACAAGGGCGGTGCTCTTCTTTCCTTACTAACCGCCACTCGCTGTCCCCTGCACCGTTTCCTCATTCCGTGTTCCCAAGCGCTAATCCTGCCTTCATCTAGGGGAACCGCCTACGCATTCGCGCAGGATGAAGGGAAAAAAAGAAAGAAAACATTAAGAAACCCGAGATTCTGGCTGCTCTCTGAAGCCGAACCGAAAAATCCACGCCTCTATCCGCGTTGCGTCGTCCGTTGGCGCGTACATAATACATGCATGCGTGCGTGCCACGAGATGGTGCAATGCTGAACTGAGCGGCTTGCCTCGGCTGCGACTTCGAAGCCAGCAACGCGGCAGTGCGCATGCGCTACTGCATTCGCTGACCACACGCGCGATCCGGAAGCTTCACTCGTACGAGACGTATTTATTTCTAAGTTCCTGCACGTGTACACACGCTGGGCTGTTTCCGGCTTCTTCGGCGGCCACGGACCAGTGCTGCGGAAGCTGCATTTCCCCTGCCTTTCGTTACCGGGATTCCTTGCGCGTGTGCGAGAAATTGTGTTTGTGCGCAAGGCGGCTTCCCACTTGGCTCCCTCCCGCTTATTTATTAGCTTCACTCGGGCAAAAGAAGGCCTCCCGCACCCTGGGTGACCTTACTGTGCTGTATTCCAGAGAGAGAAAAAAAAACAAGAACAGTGCCGGAACGGCACTGTTCATGCAGACAGGCATATTTCTTCAAGCACCATGAAGATGGCAACCGTCAGAAGCCGGCACAAAGAATGGTACAGCCGAATGCTTCGGGTGTATCATCTTTGTACCGCTTTGAAGCAACTACAGTTGCTTCACTTAACTTGCCATTAACTTGACCAGCAACAAGTCCTGTTGGGGACAATGCCCGGTGACACCGGGTAAAGACTACAAACGAAGAGAGAAAGACGGGACGTTTGTTACGCGTATTCAGTGTGTCTGTAATGCAACTATCTCAGCAACGGCGTAGCCAGGAAGGGGGGGGGGGGGGGTTCAACCCCGCTCTCAATATTTTTCAATTTTGCATATATATATATATATATATATATATATATATATATATATATATATATATATATATATATGCTGCGCCCCTGTATCCAACAATTTTGGCATTGCCCTTGCAACAAACATAATAATATTAATTTTAGCAATAACTGTGGGGGTTTTTAAGTCCCAGAACTACGATATGGTTATGACGGACGCCATATTGGGGGGCTCCGGAAATTTTGACCATCTTTAACGTGCACCTAAATCAAAGTACACGGGTCTCAAGCATTTCGTCTCCATCGAAATGCGGCCGCCGCGGCCGGGACTCGATCCCGCGACCTTCGGGTCTCCAGTCGAGCACCATAACCACTAGATCACCATGGCGGCTCCGTGCAACAAACGGCGCACGCACGACGTACCTTGGCTTCGAAGAAGCTCTTGGCGCCCCCAACGCCAGCCTTCTCCACGTCGATGCTGGTGAGCCGCGCCAGTGCGCTGAGGCCGCCGTCCGTACTCAGTTCGCCGTCACGTGCCTTCTTGAAGATCAGCAGGAACTGCGAGGAGTCAAGCAGGACCACGACTGAGCACAACACGCCAAGGAGTTATATCCTGCAGAATTACTGTATAAATGGAACACTGTCAGAGACGGACAATACCGCCGTATTGTCGAATCGTGTCAGCTCCAATCGGTTTAGGGTGCTGCATCTCTGAGTGGCTCGAAATGCAGCCATGATGGCAGCCAGGGTATCCGACCAGCATCAACGTTTAGTCATGGTTCAGTGCAGGGGCGTAGCCAGAAATTGTTTTCGGGGGTGGGGGTGGGGGGGTGGGGGTTGGAAACCACTGACCCCTCCCCCCCCCATCTACGACCCTGTTTCAGGGATAGTTCAGTCCAGCCCATTAAAACCACCCAACCCTTACCACACCAAAGAGCTTTTGTCTTTTTTTTTTTCTTCTTTAAACCATGAGAGAGAGCCTTCGCCAGCTCCAACCTCGACTATCAACTAAAACTGATAGCGAGGGCCCAGGACGCGGCCCGAGCTCTAGGCGTACTGGACTACGGACGCCTCTGTTCTCAAATAAAGGCGTTTATTCTCTCTCTCTCTCCTTCAGTCCATCACGCAGCTTAGACACAATTTCTCACTGCCTTGTAAGCAGCATTTCATTGGCAATCAACGCCAAGGCGACGTGCTAAGGGCTGACGCGCAAGATAAGGCGGTTCGGGGGACGACGTACCATGGTTTTTGCGCGCGTTGTATGTCACACGTCATGCACGGCGTTCGAGCAGTGTGTGCCGCGTCGCTCGTAGATTCCGCGGTCGCTGATTGAAAGGGAGGCCGAATGGCGCCGTTGCATTTCCTTCCCGTTCACAGCACCAACGACTCTTTCGAAGTCAACGAACTCGCATGCAGCGGCCTTAAACAGATAGCGTGTCGTGTAGCCTGTGTATATTACGCGTGCCTGCGGCAACAGGGCTGAATGTCCGGCCATGATTCACCGTAGGACGCGTGCGGTCGCGTGGCTAATTTCCCAAGAGTGCACAGTTACTAGTTAGCGCGGACTACAATGCGCGAGCAATATGAGCTCGGCGCGGACTCCCAGTGCACGCCACGGGCAGTTGGTGCAACGGACGTGAGTCAAGGCTTGCCGGCCGGCGCTGATATCTTCGCGAGACACACTGAAATTCCTCGAACATCCACTTTCTCTTTCCTCCTTCAAGCCGGAACGCTTCAGGAAATGCGGCGCGGTTGGTGGTTCTTTCAACTCAGCAGGCTGACTGGGCGCAAAGGCGTTTCCGGTGCACGCGTTTCCTTTGGCGCATCCCGTTCCGAATTCGAACAGAAATTGTCTTAAAGTGGTATGTCTGAAGAGAAAGGGTAAGGGGGCTCTCGCATATATCTTGATGTTTTTTTTTTTTTTTTTTTTCAATCCTAAAACTGCCGCGAGTATAAAGAGCATGCCGAGGCACCACATGCCACGGGACAGATCCTTCCGAATACTGATTACTCCGAAAGAGAGAAGACGTACCATCAACACAGTGTCAACGCGGAAAACAAAACGCAAGAAAAAAAAACGGTATTGTTAAATGACAATTTCGTAATAATTCTGGACTGTATTTGTTATATAACTCTAAAAGTTAGTCAGATTTGAGGTTTGATTACGCGAGAGATATTGTTTTACTCGGTTGAGAAGTGGGTACTCCCTTAATTCAACGGTTCGCATCGCGTTGAGCGATTTCTCCAGCAGCGCGGTTTGAAGGGCACAAAAATTTTGAACCACCCACGTCTGCCAGAGCTTTCGGCGACGAAGGACGCGGTCCACTTCAGGCAAGGCTGATCATTCCGAGGGAATCTGTCAGAGACTGCACTGAAACCGGGCTCTGAAGATGCCAAAATCTAACAGCGCGGAAACGACAGCACGATGGACGAAGTTCCTCTTCTTTGTCTGTGTCGTTTCCGCGCTGTTAGCCTTTGGCACGTACCACCAAATTTCCCAAAGAATTTCTCTTCTCAAAATGCTCGCTTTTGCGAAGGAGCGTTCGACGCGCACCGAACACTCGAGATGAAGATGCTGGTGCTTCCACACACAACTCGGAAGACATGCATTGAAAGTGCCTCAGAAGTGTCCACCGTTCCCGTGTTGCACACCGAGCAAACTGAATCGACTCGTGAACGCTAAAGTGGTTTATGTACTGCACGAAGCAAAAAAAAAAAAAAAAAAAAAGACAGCATCCTTTTGTATTCTTTTTCTGCGCATTACGGTGATGGCATAGGCATGCGAACGCGGGTCGGGGAGCCGCCTAGTAATCATCTGAACCAACTCTCTCCCATGCCTTTACTTAGTCGAACTTTTCACGCCATTTTTTTCTGAGAAGCACGTCATCGCTTCATTTTCAACGCGATAGCGTTAAATGGACACTAAAGTGAAACAGTGAATCGGTTTAGATTGACAGATTATACTATGAGAACTTTAATGTCGTTAATTTCGCCAGCATGGGTTTATTGATAGAGGAGAAAATAAAGGTCCGCAAGTTTCGCTTTTAAAATTCGCGCCGAAATCTCTGCACGTGACGTCACGGATTACAAAGTGTATTTTTCGTCTTTTGGCGACACTGGCCCAACGAAACTTCCTGAAACATGGTATGTTAGGCCTACGGCCCCCTCATACGACAATGTGCTTCACTTTTACTGATTAGAAACTACGTAAGACCTAGTAAACGCCGTCAAAATCTGTGACGTCACCGCGTTAGTGTCGGAATTTCAAGGTGACACGTTTTCTCGCTTACCAAGTGTCTTCTCGCGTCAAGCGTGGTCATTTTGATATTGCGAAAGAGTGATTTACTTATACGACAAAAATTGTTTTTCTCTTCGGTGTCCCTTTAGAGAGCTCGTTTCGCAGAAATTCCGGTGTCGGTGGTGGTGTCGTTGGTTGCGAGCGAAAAATAATGTTGTTCGTGACCGAAAAATCGAGAAAGATGCAAAATCTTCGGTATGATGTGAGAATCAAAATCCAGGCCGTTTACGTGGCAAGCAGGTGTTCTACTACAGAGCCATTGCTTGAAACTGCTTCGTAAAAAAAACGTTATATGAATCTCATATGATATTCATATAGCGTTTCCACTCCTTCTACTACATATGTAGTAGAAGGAGTCTCCTTAAAGCATGTAATATTGCGTGGCAGAAGCGTAGAATCGCGCCAGGCGTCAAAACATGTGAATTGCGCAACGAGTGGGTGTTTTAAAGGCCCACCCATTACAAAGCGCTCAGACATTAAATCATCATTAGCTGCAGAACCACCAACAAAGTGAGCAGCTGCTTAGGTTCGTGTGTTGACGGACGCTTAGTGGGCCCTTCGCTGATTCGCAAAAGGAAGAATTGTGGCGTAGTGGGCACTTGACTTTACTTGCAGTAGGCGTTCTAAGATAGTTTGAAACGGCCAATGTTACGCTCACAGTCGTTCGTTTACGGCACGGTTGAGGCATGCACCGAGAACAGAAGCTAGGCTGGCAACTGAAAAGGTGATGCGCACGGGGCCCGATTACGCTATCGCGTTTTACTCTTGAAGGGAAGCTCAAGCGTCCTCCAAGATTTTGCATCGGTTGCGGAGCTCGTTTCCTTTCGGACTCGACCAACACGGGGGGCGGGGGGTGGGGGGGGGGGGTGCTGCGGTTAAACTAAGCCATGTCACCGACCTCCCTGAAGTTGATGGTGCCGTCGAAGTCCTCGTCCACCTGTCGGATCATCTCCTTGAGCGCCAGGTGAGTCTGCGGTGCACCCAGGATCTCCATCATACGCTTCAGCTCCTCGAAGTCCAACACGTGATCGCCGTTCAGGTCGAACCTGCGCAGTGACCCCGAACGAATTCACATCAGCGTCCATTTAGAAAACGACTGCATCTTTCTTTTTCTTAATTCCGGAGTAGCTTAGCAGCGCAACAATGATGTGTAGCCACTGCATAAGCTATATACCACTGCGGGTGGCCGCATCATTACAGCGAAGGAACATAAGCAAAAATAATTGTTGGCATATTTCGACGAAGTTACACGAGTACAGCCTGGGTGGAAGTAAGCTTGGGCTGTGAAATACAACATCGAATTTCTAAATCAGTGCGAAAGCAATGTGCGTGCACGAATTGCAAAACACGGTCATTTAAAGTGCTCATCCATTCATCGTCAACTAATTGTCCATTTGACGCCTACGTTGTAACGCTGTCCCCACAGGGGGGCACATCATTTACGACCCGCATATAATAGAACGACACATATATACCTAACTGTGTCGACCAGGTAAAATTTAGAAGATGGCTATTGCACTGACCTAACCGAACATTTAGACCAATTGTTTTTTTTTTTTTTTCCAAGTCCACGCGCGCCGCACGCATTGGATGAAAATGATCGCCTTTTAGACGTGAGAGAAAAGCACACAACACAGCGCTTGTGTTGTGCGCTTCTCTTCCCGAGTCCGATATTCGCGCTGTTTTTTGTTCCTTAGAAATAATCATATCGTTTTTATTTATGGCAAGTAAAGTCTCGAGATTTTGGAAATTTTAAAGCCTTAACGTAGGAGCCAAGGTTCCCTGCTTGGCACCTATAGGCTCGCCGAAAGTTTTCACTTTTGCATCTGTATATATACACGCACACATATAAACGCACGCACGAACATGATTAAGAGTAGTTGAAGTCCCCCACCCTCCCCACCCGAAAAAAATTTCTGGCTATACCACACTGCCAGGTGAGACTATAAGTGGGCACCGTGCGAGCGCGACTGCCACAACGAGGGATGACACGTAACCGGCGATGAGCTCTTCCGTGACTGTGCAGACAAGCGACTGCATGATGTCACCGGCGAAGAACCACTCTTGAATCTCAGCGAGAGCCGACGAGCGATTCTCTGCAGCAGCGGCATCGCCGATCGAATTGCAGGCATTCTTGCGCGACACTTCTGCCGACCGCCATGCAGAGCAATTCCCGGCTAGCCAATTTACGCAGTCGAGGCGCTGATGCGGGCTATAGTTGGTTTGAATCACCTGTAATCATATTCGTAGCGCAAAAAACAAGACGCAGACACAAGTAAGTCCTGCGTATGTGTTCCTTACTTGTGCCTGCGTCTTGTTTTTTTGCGCTACGTGTCACGCGCGGCAACTGGGCCGCGTTCTTCTTCTTTCTCCACCTGCTCGTCGCAGAGAATTGCAAGCGCTCACAGATTACGAGCGCACAAATAGACGCCGTCCCGTTTGCTTGCTCGGGAAGACCAATTTCATGCTAAAAGGTTTCCTTGCGCTGGCGAAATTGTTTCTCTGTTTCGCGCAGGATGTAACGTGCTCAAGTACTGTTCGTATACCGTGTGTCTTAGAAGCGACAACACCGAGGTGAGCGACATTCTCATGACGTATCTGACGAGGACTCAAGGTGTGTGTATCGCATACTGCATTAGGAAGCCGATATTTTATGCAGTTGACCCGTGTACCTCCTCACATCGTCTCTGCCTCGGAAGCGCTTACACGAAGCAATCTTAATTTCATAATCTGAATCAATTTCTTTTTGCCAGACAGATAAGATGGGCTTTTTTAAAAACAGTGCGCCATTACATGGCAGTAGTGGTACAAACTTAAGTTCATACGTTTGTGTACATAACATAATAATAATAATAATAATAATAATAATAATAATAATAATAATAATAATAATAATAATAATAATAATAATAATAATAATAATAATAATAATAATAATAATAACTGTTGGGGTTTAACGTCCCAGAACCATGCATGATACGATTATGAGGGACGCCATAGTGGAGAGCTCCGGAAATTTTGACCACCTGGTGTTCTTTAACGTGCACCTAAATCTAAGCACACGGACCTCTAGCATTTCGCCTCCACCTAAATGTGGCCACCACGGCCGGGATTCGATCCGGCGATCTTTGGGTCAGCAGTCGTGTTCCACGTCCGCACGCAGCATTACGTGTGCGTATATGTCGTATCACATTCGTCACCCGACACCTGGAGCCAGGCGATAAACGAGACTAACATCTACGCGGTTATCATTTAAAAATTGCTATCTATCTATGTCGTGACAAAGGTAAAGAAAGGAAACAAGTGAGAACAAACACATTACAGTGTGTAATCTCCAAATCGACGGCCCCACACACACACACATAGCCTCGCACGGGAACTGACACTGGATTCTTATCCACCTTTGACACGCCGAGACACGCGGCCATCAAAAGTGCATCACAAAGCGATGCTCGAACGCTTCTACGACATTTGCGAACAAATCATTCGCTAAGTCTGTATAGTCGTGCTTCATTCATGCATCTGAAACCTCTGTGTACACCAGACATCCACGGACTCGGTTTCAATGAGAACGTTTCAAGGTAGACTTATATTCTCAGTGTTACACGTTATTCTGTTCAAGCATTATACTTAAGAAAAGAATGCGCGCCTTATTTATTTTCTTATATTATTCTTCAAGGTGGGTAGCCGGCAAACGGTGACGAAAACCCCCTCTGTTCTTTGCTACACTATAAATAAATGAATGAATGAATGAATAAATAAATAAATAAATAAATAAATAAATAAATAAATAAATAAATAAATAGCAAAACGTGAGATTTCTCAGGTTCTCGCCGGCAACAGTGAGTTACAAGCGCACGGTTATTCAGCGCCAACTGGTACGTCACTTCACTGCGCGGTTCTCTCGCATTTGCGTCCCCATTGGACGTTGGTGCTGAGGGCCAATTCTTCCTTTCAGCTAGTTAACAGAATTCATTTCTCTCTTGTCGCGTTACAACCGGAGAAGAGTGCGTGAGAGTCGCCCTTGTTCGTGACGTCGGATAGTGTCTCCGCGCACGGTGACGACGCGAGGCGAATGCGTCATGCCCCGGTCACCTGTCAGCGGCGCCTCCTTTGAGGAGATGTAGGCCGCCGGGCTCGGCAGTGACGCTTTCTCGAAGCCGCCATTTCGATGCGGGCCGCGCTTAGCGGAAACTTGGAAGATCGCCCCCTTCCGACGCAACGACCGGAAAGGTCCTAACCAAGCGCCGCTTCTCGTCCGGTAAGGTCCTCACGGGTAATCCGCGGAAAACCTGCTCACGCTCTATGAACGTCCGTCCCATGCACTTTCATGGCCTGTGCAGAAGGCTGTCAACGAGAGAGACCTTCTACGCTTGACGACATTTACATCATCTTTCTTTCTTTCTTTCTTTCTTTCTTTCTTTCTTTCTTTCTTTCTTTCTTTCTTTCTTTCTTTCTTTCTTTCTTTTTTGGCAGTCCATGCGCTCCTACTGATATAAAGTAAGAATTAATATCGAATACCTTTGCAAACTAAGGAACTACTAGTTCTTGTAAATCGGGTCAGCTGGGCTTATACTGAATCTGGAATATTCGGTGGGATCGGGGGCTGCCTCACAGCTCAGTCTGCCAGCGCTGCAGCACTTAACGGGCAGCATATATATGCTGTATGGTTCAATAAAACCGACTGGTGGGCTATAGCTGGCATATCTTAAGTTTTAGCGCAAGGAAACACGAGGACGCAAAAGAAGACACGCAAAACGGAAGGACGCAAAAGAAGAAGAAGAAGAAAAAAAAACCATATGGTTCCTCACGTTCGTGCGTGTGAGAGAGCACCTGGACGAATGCCTGCGCCCGTGTGCACAGATGTTGATTTAATCCAAAATGGATTACCTCCTTTCGGAAGCCCCCAAAGGACTCGATCGAGTTGCTGAGCAGCCACAGCGCATATACTTCCATACTATACTTATCCATGCGCCCCGTGAGCGGCTCGAGGTCGATCTCGTTTAACGAATCCTCGCTTGTCGCGCTGCGTAAGCGGTATACGCACGACTCGCACGTCGGATACGACGCAGGGGCGTAGGCAGAAATTTTTTTCGGGGGGGGGGGGGGGGGCACGGGCCCGGTGTGCCCTAACGTGGCTACGCCCCTGATACGACGGCGCGTTTTCTTCGCTCGACGTTCACTCGCTTCGGTAGAAACACTCGAGAAGACTAATTGTTAACGTAAACGAGCAGGGGTCTCAAACTCACCTCAGCTAGCGCGTCTGCAGTCACGAAATTTATACCCGCAGGTGTCTAGCGAAGAAGGTTGGAGCGGGGAAAGGGGTGTGGAGTTTAAGCAAAAATGTCAGCTGACGCCGCCATTTGAAACAAGGCCTTTCCCGTATCTCTTATATATACGAGTCAATTATGAAGGGGGTCAGGCGTCACGTTTCCAGAAATATATTGATGCCCACCTTCAGAATGACTTAAATCTGGACGCCGATTATGAAATACAGAGCTTTTGTTCCACTGTCATAGAATAAGAGAGAGATGAGCTGGTTGGTAGGTATTCATGTTAAAGAGACTCTCTTGTGTCCGTGTTTGCACGCCCTGTCCCTATGTCCACGGTTATGTTTCAACACATGGGGACCGCATCAGGTGCGTAGCCAGAAATTTTTTTCGGGGGGGGGGGGGGGGGTTCAACCATAATTTATGTATGTTCGTGCGTGCGTTTGTATGTGTGCGTGTATATATACGCAAGCAAAACTGAAAAATTTCGGGGGGGGGGGGGGGTTGAACCCCCCCCCCCCCCTTGGCTACGCCCCTGGACCGCATGAGGTGCCTCACGAAAAAAATGCTCGAGACCAGTCACCTCTGTGCAGCTTACCCGAGCTGTCCATTGCGGGCTGAAGGCTTATGAAAATACTTACTAAGAAAAAAAAATGGGACGAAAACAGTCATGTGCGGGCCGGGCCGCTAGCGAAAGGTCCGTGGGCTGCGTGTTTGAGACCTCTGCTCTGTAGGATTGCATCACCGCGTTTATCGCGCACTAAATACTCCAATTCTCCCTCAACAATATATGTAGTCACGTTCCCCACTCATTCAGACCCGCACCAGAGCGCGATATTCCCAGCCGTAACATTTATTTTGAAATTATGGACAGAAAAAAAAAAGAAATGTTCTTTTCCCCGTGAACTACAGTTCCCCGTGACCACTTTGTTTTATTTACGGCTGCATCCGACGGGTGAGGTCATTCCGGCAAAAGGGAGGCACCTTATCACAAAATATAAAAGAAAAGATAAAGAGCAACCACTCGCAGTGAGGCAGCTGGTGGACGTAAAGAACGAACTAAAGAACAATGTGGTGGTAACCATGACAACGGCCTGTTCCCGCTCACGCCCTCTTCGCTCGTTTCCCCCGTGAGGACTTCGAGTCTCCACGTCGACAGCCCACTGCTGCAGAAGTCGTATTCTTATAAGTGAGCGTTTGTAGTATGCATCTGGATGACCGTAGTTGCCCTCGGCGATTGTACATTGAAGACCCGTACACTTCAAGAGGTCCTCGTCTAGGGAGGAGCGAAGTGGGTCACTCACATATGAAAAATTGCGAACTATACACTCCCCCCTCCCCGCATTTTTTTGTTTCTTTGTTCTTCCGTCACCTTCATTGTCACGGAAAAAGGACCCACAAATGGCAGAAAAGATACTGAGAGTTAGGTGGGAAAAGGCCGGGGGGTGGGGGGGGGGGGGGGGAATCAGTGCAGTTGCCCAGTGTGAATAATCTGCGATACTGTCGCTTGAAATAACATACAGCTGTGTGTGCTTTTTGGCCTCATCTGTTTTTACGATTAATCTGCCGTAGCATGGCATGACCTGTGCCTGAGACATCCATACATGGGCGGTTTCCATAAAACAAACAAACAAACAAACAAACAAACAAACAAACAAACAAACAAACAAACAAAAATAAATAAATAAATAAATAAATAAATAAATAAATTTACGAGCGACTGCAGCGCGACGTATACGTGGAGAAGTATCTTAAACAATAACGGTTTGTGCATAAACTACATGTAGTATTATACTCATTCCTGCGAAACAAGCGCCCAGTCGTAAAATGTTCATCGTGTGCATAGAGGGGAAAAAAAAAGAAAAAAAAAACCTTCGCGAGTTTTTGCGAACGTTTGGGCCTCACGATTGTGCTTTGTGTGCAGCGATGGACGTCGTGCAGCTGCAAGGGTCCCCTCCTTCGTGGTATGAGTCATCGCGTCGATATTGAGTAAAACAATGGTTGGCGAGAAATGGATCGGAGGTCGCGTCCTCCGCACTGTTCGTACACGTCTGCAGCATTGGCCGCATTGTCCGTGGCCAGCGTTGCCTATCGCGAAGCCCCAATGGCGGCCACCACCGAAGCGTGCGTCCGAACGAGGAGAGGGTGACACTAGATGGTGTAAATTGATAAGAACGCCGCCGTACCTGTCTCTTTGCAGTGAGAACACCTCAACAGCATGGAAGAGAGTAGCGAAGTAAAAGCGAAGCAAAAGAGCGTAGGAGAAAGTGGAGATTTCAACCAATGTGTGGAGCGGACGCCAGCGCGTCTGCACCTCCGTCAATCGAGTGACGAAGACATGCGTTGTCCACGTACGCTTGTGCCTTCGATTTGCTGTCCCGGACTGACCGAGACGCTGCATAAGTAACGCTCATTGGCTGAAAGCAGTGGTCGTGCAGTGCCTGTAGAGATGGACAGCCTCGCAGGCCCGTAGCCGGGTGGGGGGGGGGGGGGCGCCCCCCCCCCCCCCCCCGAAATTTTGATGACACATGGTGTTTTATCGAAAATAAATCATGAAAACAGGCGTTTTTCTCAAATAGTCAATGTGGAGATCTCGTGTGCCCAGCACTGCGCGCTGCTGCTTTCTTCGGCTTTTCGTTCGTTCTTTGGGTCTTTACCGGTATCGCAGTTGCCACAATAAAATGGTCAGTTGGCATTCAGCGCTGGCTTCGCTTTACTGGCTCGCCGACAGAACTGTAGAATGTTCGTATTTGCAGTCCATCGGTCGACGGAGTCGGCGAGTCATGGCCGCGACTCGAGCGTGTTCGAAGACGGCTTTGCGAGAGATGCGTTGCGCGTGCGTGCATATTTGTCGGCGATTATCATCGGCGTCTTGCGAACGCTGTTGGCCCCGCTCCAAACACGTGGAGCGGGGTCACCTAAAGCCCCTTCATCGCGTGCTACGCAGTCACCATCGCAAGCACGCGCGAACGTTTCTTTCCGAGAGGCAACCGAGGGGACCAGTCGTCGTAAAACCAAACAGGCACGGCGCGGTGCCTTTCTTTGTCTCGGCCCGTCCCTCTCGTGAACCATTCTTCGCGTTTTCCCAAAAACAGCCGAGGTGCGATGAGCGCACGAATGCAGGAGCAAGGGACGCAAGCAAAACAGAAGGAGTGTGTAACCAAACGGGACGGAACGTCGACCCCTGCTGCGATGCACGTGCTCGTCGGCAGCTGCGCCGTGTTTATATGCCTCACCGTTATACGAGGCGAACCGAAAATAGACTGACCGTCCGCCCATTTGCGCACAACACTATGCCGAAGCAGAGCCGAGACCAACGGGATCGCTGGCACATGTCAAAAGGCTTCGAAAATATGACTAATAACCGCGTCGATAGCTTCTCACCGATAGCTTGTCACCGATAGTTTCTGACTGATGTTGCTTGTAGTATGGGTCGCGTTAACAAGGGCACTACCAGCGGGGATGATTCCCCAGGGTATCCTATAAACACTTATGGCACGAGAGCATGTGCCGTTCTCTCACGACAGCTTTGCACACAAGCGCGTATCATAAATTAAAACTTCGGTGTACCTTCGACCTCTCTGCCTTTCTATAAATAAACCTCTCTCTCTCTCGGTGTACCTTGTTTTTTAGAGAGAATCTGTATTTGCCTCTGTCCCCATGATACACAGCTGCTACAAGCAACGCGAGGTAGCTTAGCTGCGACAGTTCCTCTCCTAAGCTCGAAGGAGCGGGTTCGATTCCCGGACCGCATTCCAATGGGGGCGGAATGCACCCGTTTACCTAGATTTAGGTACCGTGCTGGGAGTCACGTGTATCGTGTATAGTATTGGCGCGTAAGACACCCGCATTTCATTTTTCTTGCGCGTGTCACGTCGCCGACTCTAACGAGTTCTGCAGCGCGAAAATTCCGATTAATCTCCTTCCCGAACACGTCGAGGCCGCGGACACGACTAGCTTCCTCAATTGCTGGGCGCCAATAATGCAATTTCGCGGTCGTTTATTTTGTCGCCGCAGGAAGCGGTAAAGGTCCGCAAAAATTGCTGCAAATCGAATGCCGCGAACACCGCCGCCATATGTGCAGATAAAGAGGGTCCCGCAGTTACCTCGCTTTTATCAACAAAAAGCATATGAGACACTTATCGCGATGCGTACGCCCATTTTCGAGTGTAATGAAATTGTAATGAAAAATTAAGGAATCCAGGTCGTCTTGCGCACGGATGGGCCTATCGGTCGCCACGGAGGGGGATCTCCCCGGCCGACTGACGCGACGTACGCCAAGTGAGATTGCAAGGAGGCCACCTGAGGGCCTGCAATCTTGAGGACGGCCCACTTTCGGGTTCAGACAAGCGCACGATGGGCGAAATTGGTCGTACAAAAAATACAGTTGGGGAGACTCTGGCTACAGCTCCGCTTTTGTCCTGTTTAAGGGTGCCATGCACGAAGGGCGATTGCCGCGAAGGCACGGGAGATGAACCGCCGAGATTCTCGGGTGGGAACCCTCTAAACGCGGCAGACCCTCATGAGAGGAACTTTGCTCCGTCGTTTATCTCTCCCAATTTCCAGGTCCCGACATAACGGAAACGCCATGGTGTTGAAATAAGCCGTGAATCAGCCTGCGAACACAAACAAGAGCTTCCTGTTACAGATTCGGGTCGAATACTGCCGTCGCACTTACGCATGACTCGACAAATTATCAGCTTTCATATTTAGAGCGCGAGACGACACCACAGAGAAGAAGCCGCACAAGGCACACGGAGCGCCGTGTGCCTTTAGTGTGCCAACTCATATTGCTTATCTGCTTTCGATAGTCGAAACAAATAAAAAAAGAAGGAAAATAACGCCTGTTTGCCTTCTTTCACCAACATTTGACCAATGCTGGCTTTTCGCGTACACGTGAAGAAACAATTGTCGCTTCAGGCAAAAAAAGAGAGAGAGAGAGAGAGAAAGAAAGATCAGCCAGTTTCACGCCGCGAAAACCGTCGGACAGCGAAGCAGCGGGCGAGTGCATGCGATTGGCTAGCGAGATCACGTGGTGTCGTAGATCCACCGCTATATTTGAAATACGCGCGCTTACATCTGATTCTGCGCGCGTGGGTATATACAGCCCAGTGGTTATGAACTTATGACACTTGCCTTCGAACCGTGAGGGCCTGGGTGCAAACCACTCCTCGCCAAGGAAATGTGTTTCGTTGTATTTACTTATTCACTGACTGCCGCCTCTGTCCACGTGACCTCCGCGACGCCTACTACGACGACGGCACAGGGTAGATTAACAGGTTCGCTGTAAGAAGACGTTGACAGCGAGTAAGCAGCATAAAGATGTTCTCAGGCCGTGCATACGCGCTTTCTGTTTGCGAGAAGGCACCGTGCCCATAACAACGACAATGATTTATAAGCCACCACTCCGCACGGACCCCCAAGTGTGACGTGCTTGAGCTGCAACGAATTGTGCCGCTCGCCGCTTCCTTAAGTAAATCGGTGGTGGCACTGAGCCAAGTCACGCTCGTCCGCGGACTCGTCGGTCCCGTCCTGAATAAGATGATCGTCGACAGAAAGGATCTCGGCATAAAGCTGCAGATATCCGTGTCCAAGATTACGTAGCTGTTGAGAGATATCAAATAATTATTTGCAAAGATTATTGGTAAAGAAGATAGCCCACAAGCGCACGAGATTCACGATAGTAACAAGCGAATTAAAATTAGGCGAAAGCATAGTTTTGTACAGAATAAGACGAAGAAACGCGTCTAATGGTTCAGGCGCGGCATATCAATACCAGCGGGCCGCCGATTATTTTGCATAAAATGCCACGCTTAAACAATGGCCTCTCACGTTGACCCGGACTTGCGTAAGACTGACCAGTGGCACTGCCATTCCTGAGCATCGCAGATAAAATCTGCGTCTTCCTTTCCAGCCAGTGCAACCGCATGTGATGATAACAATAATAATAATTGCTAGGCTTCTCGTGCCGAAACCACGACGTGATTACGAGGCACGCCGCAGTGGCGGACTCCGGATTAAATTTCGGCCTCCTGGTGGGGTTCCTTAACGTGCGCCTAAATCTAAGCACACGGGTGTTCCTTGCATTTCGCCCCAACGAAATGCGGCCGGCCGCCGTTGTCGGGAGTTGAACCGCGCTCACATGTGACGGTGGGCGTTTGTGTCGTCTGTTTTCCTCGTTCTGTGTCCGTGTCTGCACGCGCACATTTTTCTACGATGAATCCCTACTAACCCAACATTAGGTATACATAACTATGCGCGAGTGTTTCGGCGCTTCGCTTATACGGGATCTAACTCGCGCCCCCGAGCAACGCCGGAGACTCGGTGCGAGATTCGTCCTTCGCCCTCGTGACATCGCATCGATATGTTAGCGCTCGTGGCGCCATTCGTGTTGCACCTCTCGCTCGGAGTGGAGCCCGTAAAAGGAAGCGATGCGAGCAATACCTGGCCGCGTCCACTGTCAGTTTTCCAGCCGGCCTCGTCCGCTCCAAGGACTTCCAGCTGCCTCTTCACAGCAGCGGCATCCATCTTGACGAGATCGACCTCCCGTGGTCTTTTCGCTCACAGACGATGCGTGCGTGTGGTGTATGCCGCGACGAAGGCATCGCCACCACAGAATGCAATCGTCGCCTGCGCGCATTGACCGCTCGATATATCGAGGACCCCGATCAGCGTTTGCCGAAGCAAAAGAGCCAAGGCTGTGCCCCATTAAGTATCACGGAGGAGCCGCCGCGGTGGCTAAGTGGTTACGGTGCTCGGCTGCTGACCCGAAAGATGCGGGTTCGGTCCCGCGGCCGCGCCGCCGCGGTGGTCGCATTTCGGTGGAGGCGTAATGCTGTATAGAGGCTCGTGTACTGTGCGATGTCAGTGCACGCTTATGATATAGAACCGGTCGAAATTATCCCAAGACCTCCACTATACGGCGTCTCTCATAGCCCGAGTCGCTTTGGGTCGGTCGTTAAACTCCATAAACCAACCAGGTGTCCTGGAGAAGCAGAACGCGAATTCACGAGACGTCAAGTGCGCAGTGTTTATGTCCTTTCACTGCGCTCCTCTACTTCTGTTTTTCTCGCTGAGAAATGTCTCATTGAATAAGCTGTTTGAAATAAGGCGCAACCGCGGGGGCTGTACTTATGTGGCCACCTCTAGCTGTGACGTCAGCGCCGTAATTTATTTATTTATTTATTTATTTATTTTATTAACATTATCGTGGTGGGAACAAGATATGCGAAAGCATATAGCGGCGTATAGACAAATATACATCGTGAAAACTAACATTCAGACTAAGCATTAGTCATATGAGGGCTCTGGCTGTAATAAGCAAGAAAGATAAATCATTATACGAGGGGGAAAATACACGAAATTCGCACGTAACAAAAAGGGTAATATAAGCATGGAACGAATGCAACAACCCATGAGCATTCATATCGCGCGATATGGCGCAACAATAATCGCGGGAAAGGATGAGCATCAGCAGAAACGGTCACGTTGTGTAAAGAGTGCCACGCATGAATATTCCATGGAAGGAAGGGACGAGGATCTGACAACGGAACTCAATGCGTATGTAGTATATACTGAGCAGTAAAAGGGACGCGTTTCATACTGAAACGTAAAAGGGCGCTTTTCGCAGACCGGGCGCCCAGCTATCCCCGAAACTTATGTCATTTATAAAAATTAAAGATAGCAGCGGGCACAAGACGGACACTTTCGGTACTCCTGAAGTGGCCGATTTTCAAAAAGTTGCATGTACAGAGTCGGCCACATTTAGGGTACCTTGTAACGCCTGATTAGCGTGGTCGAGCTCATAGCACATGATGTGCAGCATAAAATCCAGAAAGTTGTTCTTTCATTTATGTACATCGTCGTAGGCGTCGTAGAAAACATATTTATCAACTGAACTAATCCGTCTTGGATATTAATGAGCTGTTTGCGCTTAATATGGATGACCCTGTACGTGCACGCTTTAGAACACGCGAGAGTGACGACGTCCATGCTATTGAAGCTTTTGGTCTTGTATTAATATTTGGGGTCGTATAGAAAAATTTCTACCGCAGGCGTATGGAACACGTACGCATAGCGTGCGCAGGGTTCCCCATCAGGGGGGGCGAAGGTAGAGTCACTGGAAAAATTTCTAGTGACTCTAGGCGAAGGTTCATCGCAGCGCCCCCCCCCCCCCTATTAATTCAATATAAGAGGAAGATTTTGCGCCCCCCCCCCTACTTGATGACATGGGGGGCACCCCCCCCCCCCCTCCGTGCGCTCGCCTATTCACGTACAGTTAAGTGCACCATAAAGTTCAGCTATACGTATACCAGGTGGGAAGTACGGCCGCAAGGACGGCCTAATTCTCGGCTGCGCCTGTCTCCTGTGGCATGCAGGCGAACTCGCGGTCAGTCGAGCGCCCACGTGAGGCATTCGCTATAGGCGCCATGCTGAAACGGACCGCGAATGGACAGAGTGGGTGCAGGCACAGGACGTCAAGTGTGCGTCTCTATATAGGCGGAGCGACCGTATACACGCGCGGCAAAACAGCTCCGAGATCGAGGTCACCCAATCGATGGAAGGCTTCGCGTTCGTCCGAAGGGCAGCAGCTGCCTCTTCCATTAGAGTAATGGGATGCCTGCTCTATCAGGTCGACCTATTTTATTTTATTTTTCCAAAAATGCAATTGTTTCGACAAAAACTACCCTGCGAACTAAAGTTTGCCAGTATGGGAATTTTATATATATATAGCTAAGTGGCCGCCGCGGTGGTTCAGTGGTTACGGTGCTCATTTGCTGACCCGAATGTCGCGGGTTCGATCCCGACCACGGCGGTCGCATTTCGATCGAGGCGAAATGCTAGAGGCCCGTGTGCTTAGATTTGGGTAGACGTTAAAGAACCAAAGGCGGGCGAAATTTTTCGCAGCCCTTGACGGCGTGCCTCACAATGATATTGTGGTGTTGGCATGCAAAACACCAGTTATTATTATTATTATTAGTAGTAGTAGTAGTAGTATAGCTAAGTTATGTGCGTGCTAAAATAATTCCAATTTCGTCCCTTCTTCGTCACGGGAAGTTCCGGAATGTCATGATATAGCGGTCGCATTTTCTTCGCTTCCAGCGCGCTCGGTTCGATGCATCTTGGGTCGCGGTCTCGAAATTCGGTTACGAATATCGCAAACTACGTACGATTTCTGGATTTCTAAAAAATAGACGGTGTCATAATTTGTGACGCGCCCTACAACTGTCCCACATGAACAAGGCGCCATCATGTAGAAAATACGCAATGAACAAGTTTTCAAGTAACTTAAGAAGTGACGGTATTTACCCCTCGACGCAGAGCTCGTGAGCCAAGACGACAGATGCCTTACTGTCACAGAATTTTTTTTCAAAAATCTATATTTTCTAAAAAAAAAACACCCGGTATAATATACGCGTGAATGAATGTTTCGTTCGAGGTCCGACACTTGAGACCATCGGCGAATTGATTTCTGCTTTTCAACGAATACCAGCGCACCACTTATCCAAAGCACTCTGGTTGAAAGAGTGGGCCCAAGATTACCGAAGTCAGCCTCACTTCGGTAACCTCAAGAGTTAGCTGTGCGCGAGATCGTAACTGGGTTTCAGATAGTGCGCGGTAGTTCATAGGAATGCCGCCAGGGAAGCGCCCACCAGCTGGAGATGTAGGGTAATAGGTTCTGCAGAAGCTCTCGAGGTGGGTTCATGAAAGCTAGGGGCTTGAACGAAGCTACCTAAATGATAGCAATACCTGTTCCTCAAAAGTAAACATGCGCAGGTTAGGAAGTTTCGTCCTGATCCAGGATTGGGACTAACCAGGGGCGTAGCCAGAAATCTTTTTCGGGGGGGGGGGGGGGGGGGGGGGGTTCAACCATACTTTATGTCTGTTCGTGCGTGTGTTTGTATGTGTGCATGCCTATATACGCAAGCAAAACTGAAAAATTTCGGGGGGGGGGGGGTTTGAACCCCCCCAACCCCCCCCCCCCCCTTGGCTACGCCCCTGGCACTAACCTCACTGTGGGATGGACGGTTACTCTATGATCTCGGCTAACATGGAGCCGATGTAGAGTCCGAATTGATCGACAACTCGAAGATCCTTCGCACACTCGGATGGATGGCACACGCGTAATTATGTGACGTCACGCAACGAGGCACGCATACATGACTTGGACAGCCCGCGATGCGAGATCGTGCAGCCCAGCAGGCAGCGTGTGTGAATAACCCCTTTGTCGTCGTCTTCGAGGGGAGCTTGATTCCAGGACACGACGACAATGGCGGTTCGTGCAGCGGAGTCGCCGATGGGACGGAAACAACGAGCAGGAAGTGACGAAAGGCGTCGGAAACGCTCGGCAGCGCGTGCGTGGGTGTTGCTGCCCAGATGGACGCCGATATCCTTCCTGTCTTGGACGGTATAGCGTGTGAGGAAAGAGAAAGACGCATCGACGAAAATCCTGCTCGGATCTGTGCCACGAAAGACGGCAGAACGAGCGCAGACGAGTGTTACTGTTCTTTATGTGTACGTCTTTGCCAGACCATGGCAGTGACAGTGAGCTGCTTTTAGATGAGACAGGCTTGCCTTACTGCACGGGTTCTGCAGTTCTTGCGCAGTGCAATTCGATGATGCCGACGAGAGAGAGAGAGAAAAAAGAAACTTTATTTAAGACAGACCTCCGTCGACAATTAAACAAAGACGCTAAGTGAGCG